>NC_134272.1:12574578-12739578 GCF_031893055.1 Leptodactylus fuscus | reverse complement strand
GTAGTCTGGAGCGCCCCCTATAACAGCAGTCTAACTGTGTAGTCTGGAGCTTCCCCTATAATAGCAGCCTGGCCGTATAGTCTGGACCTCCCCCTATAATAGCAGTCTGGCCGTGTAGTCTGGAGCGCCCCCCTATAACAGCAGCCTGGCCGTGTAGTCTGGAGCGCCCCCTATAACAGCAGTCTGGTTGTGTAGTCTGGACCTCCCCCTATAATAGCAGTCTGGCCGTGTAGTCTGGAGCGTCCCCTATAACAGCAGTCTAACTGTGTAGTCTGGAGCGCCCCCTATAATAGCAGCCTGGCCGTGTAGTCTGGACCTCCCCCTATAATAGCAGTCTGGCCGTGTAGTCTGGACCTCCCCCTATAATAGCAGTCTGGCCGTGTAGTCTGGAGCGCCCCCTATAACAGCAGTCTAACTGTGTAGTCTGGAGCGCCCCCTATAATAGCAGCCTGGCCGTGTAGTCTGGACCTCCCCCTATAATAGCAGTCTGGCCGTGTAGTCTGGACCGCCCCCTATAACAGCAGCCTGGCCGTGTAGTCTGGAGCGCCCCCTATAACAGCAGTCTGGTCATGTACTCTGGAGCGCCCCCTATAATAGCAGTCTGGTCATGTAGTCTGGACCGCCCCCTATAACAGCAGTCTGGCTGTGTAGTCTGTACCGCCCCCTATAACAGCAGTCTGGCCGTGTAGTCTGGACCTCCCCCTATAATAGCAGTCTGGCCGTGTAGTCTGGAGCGCCCCCTATAACAGCAGTCTAACTGTGTAGTCTGGAGCGCCCCCTATAATAGCAGCCTGGCCGTGTAGTCTGGACCTCCCCCTATAATAGCAGTCTGGCCGTGTAGTCTGGACCTCCCCCTATAATAGCAGTCTGGCCGTGTAGTCTGGAGCGCCCCCTATAACAGCAGTCTAACTGTGTAGTCTGGAGTGCCCCCTATAATAGCAGCCTGGCCGTGTAGTCTGGACCTCCCCCTATAATAGCAGTCTGGCCGTGTAGTCTGGAGCGCCCCCTATAACAGCAGTCTGGTCATGTAGTCTGGACCGCCCCCTATAACAGCAGTCTGGTCATGTACTCTGGAGCGCCCCCTATAATAGCAGTCTGGCCGTGTAGTCTGGAGCGCCCCCTATAACAGCAGTCTGGTCATGTACTCTGGAGCGCCCCCTATAATAGCAGTCTGGCCGTGTAGTCTGGAGCGCCCCCTATAACAGCAGTCTGGTCATGTAGTCTGGACCGCCCCCTATAACAGCAGTCTGGGCATGTAGTCTATAGCGCACCGTAACTTTTTAAGACTCAGTAGCCCCAGTAGGCAGTAACTAATGTACACCTCTGCAGTATTCGGGGTTGTTCTGGACTGTATTGGCACGGCTGTGGCCCATCATTATGGCAGACTCCTAGATGAGATGGGGCGAGCCGCAGTTCCTGTGTAACACTGATGATGATTGTGGCACGAGGGGTTAAACCCAGTCTGTCGGATTATTGTAAGAGATGGCGCGCGGACGTCTTGCATTTCATTGTAAAGCAGCAGAATGTACAATCCAGCTTTAGCCGCTAAGACTATGCTCTATTATTTGTCAGGCCGGCATACAGAGAAGCCTTTGTTAGTGCATTTTTCTAGAGCCGGATTGTGGAGGGTGGGTGCAGGCTTAATCTAGACCTTTCACCTTATGCAATCACTTATGTGGCAGGATTTGTACAGGAGCCGTCCACAGCTGACTTACAACTGTTTGTCCTTCAAGGCTCGCCTGTCAGAGGAAACCATTACATAAGGTGAAGAGATGGAAATCAGGTGACTGAAGAAGAGAATGGCCCTGAGCGGGACCTGAAACCTATTCTTCCATAATGGGGCCTAGGCTGGACCTGAAACCGTTTGCCCTGATCTTCCTGGTTAGAAATAGGACATGAGCAAGTCTTCAAACTGCTCATCCTGATCTCCCTGGTCCTTAGTGAAGCTCAGGCAGTGCTCATTTTGATTTTTTTTGTCCATAATGGGGCCTAAGCAGGACTTACTGGTCCAGAACAGGGCCTAATAGGACCTTGAAATGGTTCATCTTGATTTCCTGGTCCTTAATGGGGCATTAAAAGGACCTAAAACTACTTAACTGGATCTTCTTGGTCCCAGGTTGGACACAAAACCATTCATCCTGATCTTTCGGGCCCAGAATGGAGCCTGCACAGGACCTAAAATTGATCATTCTGATTTTTTTGTTCCATAAAGGGACCCATGCAGGACCTGTTTAGATGTCCAGAATAGGGCCTAAGTAGGTCTTGAAACTGTTCATCCTGATTTTCCTGGTTCATAACGGGGCCTAGGCTAGACCTGAAACTGTTCAAAACGCCCCTGAAGGACCAAATACTGTTCCTCCTGATCTTCCGTGTCCATAATTGGCCTTAGACAAGACCTAAAGCTGCTTATCCTGAACTGCTTGGTCCATAATGAGGCCAAAGCAGGTCCTAAAACTGTTCAACCTGATATTCCTGCACCATAATGAGCCCTCAACAAGCCTTGAAACTGTTCATCCTGATCTTGCTGGTCCATGATGGTGCCTAAGCAGTACCTGGACTTGTTCAACCTAAATGTCCTGGTCTTGGACCTCTACACAAATTTTGTTCATCCTGATCTTCTTGGTTCATAATAAGGCCTAAAACGGACCCAAAACTGTTCATCCTGATCTTCCTTCCCCATCATGGGTCCTAAGCAGGTCTTGAAATTGTTCTATGAGCCAGAACGAAGAGACCCTCACCAAGAGCCAACGACCCATATGGGTAACAATACTACATTTTATGGCAGCCATTTTGTTTGCTCTCACCTTACATTTTTAAGTCGTGGAAACTCTCGTTTTTTTTTCCCTAGATGTGTTTCTTTGTGCAGACAATAGATGAGGCCGATTTGTTTTTAGTTGGTGGAGCGGCAGGATATGATTCCCGCTGAGGAAGAACCCACACCCCAGGACTAAAATTTCCTCTCCTGCACCTATATTTAGATACATACCAAAACACTCAACAATGAGTTTTATAAGTATAGTCCAAATGGGATTTTGACCCAGGGTTATTTAATGAATGTTCCTGTATATTATTCTCCAAAACGATGGCGGGAATGACATAATATTAAAGGGGTTGTCCACATTGAACAATCTATATTTGGGTTAAAAAGTGTACATTTGGAGGGACATCGAAAGATTAGATTCGGGGGTAACCTGGCAGTAAGTGTTTAGTTTCCCTGCAGCTCCCCCGCAGGGGAAATAAAGCACTACACATTGCCCAGACTTCTTAACCTAACTAGAGGACCTGCCTTTACTTAAATGGGGTCGATCTTGAATAATTTTTTTTGTATCTTGAGCAAGTTTTTGGATCTTTTATCGGTTTCCCTATTATTAGGATTGTTTGGTTTAGACATCACCTTGAGATGACTACCCCCCCCCCCCCCACTATTAAAATTAATGGTTCCAGGTCAAAGCTATGTGACCAACGGACGTGATATTACTTCTTGAGAAAAAGAATTCGGCCATGTTCTGTAATCCTGCACAACCCCTTTAAGGAAGACTCTTGCCGGTGTGAGGTGTTGGCGTTGTGTCGATGAGGCAAGATAACAAGGTTTAATATTTCGTAAGGCCTTGTCTGTAGTATAAACAGCTCTGCTACATTTACGACATTGGACAAGACGCAGAGTTTCTGTCCTTATGAAATCTTAGTAGGCCATTTTCCAGAACTGGGCATCCCGTCTCCAAAATCCCATCATTTTTTTCTAAATTTATTAAGATAAAGTTCCAGTTTTAAGGAGCTGTCCAAGATTAGATAAACATGGCGGCTTTCTTCCAGAAACGGTGCCAAATCTGTGGGTGTTATTGCAGCTTATTTAAATTGACGTGAATGAGGCTGAGATGCAATACCAAACACGACCTGTGGAAAGGGGTGGTGCTGTTTTTGAAGGTCGGCCATGTTTTTTTTTTTAATTTTTTATGACACCTCCACCCCTACCTCCACCCCTACCAAAATATCTATCCTACTTTGCTCTAATGTGTATTAGGCCTTAAAGCACCTACAGATATTGACTTAAAGGATCTTTTTGTTAAACCTTTTCACTTCCGTAAGGCTGTAGAGGTGCCATGTTGTGTCTGAAGCCTCAAGAGTCACATCTGACACCTGGGCTCCTAAACCCTGCGGTGTAGGCGTCTCCGGATTTCCCGGTTCCTCCTCCCTTTGTGAAAATATAGACATACCTCGTAAAGTGGTGACGTGCCGAGGTCAGGCTTAGGTAAGTCATGACCAGGGTGCAGGACTTTTACTAGACTCACTCTTTCTACACCGTAAACATTTTCACTACCTTGTGAATCGCTGATGTATTAACGTGGTTTTCCAGGATTAGAGAAACGTGGCTGCTGTCTTTGAACTAAGCGGCGCCACATCTGTCCACAGGTTGTGTGTGGTATTGCAACTCAGTCACATTCACTTCAAGGGAGCCATTACCGAATAAAAATCATGGGAAGGTATTCTGGAAGAACACAGTGATATTTCTTATTTCTACTCCTATTCACTTGTACAGTCCATGTGATCGCTGAATGAGACTTTACATGGACTGAGAAGCAAAAGTGAAGCTCAAGGAGCGATGTTCAGACAACTGTAGCACAGGGGCCCCAGGTGTAAGACCCCCATAGACCTTCAATTGAGGATTTAGAAGCCCCAAACAAACTTAAATGAGCACCAGGTCAGGTCTATCAGTACATCATCTTGGCCATATATGTGCTATCCATGAACTTTACGACCTCCTTCTAAGGTCCCAACTCAAAGATCGCCACCAATGTGATCTTATGATTGATGGGAGAAGATCCTTGAGTATCATAAAGCAAAGTATTTATATATGGTACTTTTTGAAGCCAAGATCTTGTAGGATGGGAACAAGGAATGAGGCTTTAGGTGGCCATTGAGTCTTCCAAATTCAATTGAGTCACCATCAGTCTCCTTCTATAGGTTCCACGATCTTTCACAACTCCTCAATCTTCTCATTACTGGAGTTGTAGACACCATTTCTAGAAACTAGAAGGTGGAGAACACAAATGACCTGTAAATCCAGTTGTCTTATTAACATGTAACTCGGATTATGTAACCCCAGCTTGGTTTATAAGGAGCAATGAACTTTTTATGGGCCATTACTCCTGTGGTTTATATCCTATGGAGCGATGGTATGTTCTGTTACCGTTGATAACTTTGATGGTGTAAAGATATCCAACCTGCATCAGTCTTCTGAGCACTTGTACCTTACATGGTCCTTTCTTGACCTCACTGAGATATGTCAACAAGGTGGGGACCTGCGAATTAAGACCCCATTGACTTGGAAGGTGCTCCAGTTAGTGGCGTACACTTCCGTTTTCCATTACAGAGAGTCTTGAAGATCACCTCTTCCATCACCTTGAAATTGATGGCGCTTTTCTTAGATATGTGCCCACTTGGTCTATAGATCTCCGTAGATGATCAGGCAGAACATTCTGTATCTTCCATCGAACAGGTTGAAATATTAAAGCTGAAGTTCTCCCACATGTTTGATCCTAGATCAGTCCGGCCGGCAGATCCATCACCACACACATCACATTTGCCGCTGCTTACTCACTCATGGGTTAACAGATCTCACGACTACTTAAGTTTGTTATCTGCGCAAAATGAAATATTTATACCGAAAGACAGGAGATGGAAGCGTGTATAAGTGTCTCATGCTTGTTATAGCCATCATAGTCACATCCGGTCACTCGGTCAGAGAGACGCCACGAAAATTGTCCGCCTAACCTGCTAATGGGTTTACCAGCAATGAAGATCTATTCTGCTGAAAAGATCAGAGCTACGCCAGTCATATAGGAGGAGTCTACTACTTCAGGCCCATAGGGGGCAGTATCATTGTAAGTAGTACAGCCATTGTCAGAGCCACAAGTAGTCTCCATTGTCACGTCCCTTCCCCCACTCTTCAAGCTCCTCCCAGTGTAAAGAGAACATGAGATTTAAGCCCATTATGGGAGGGAGGTTCGCCTAAAAAAAATTAAGGTAGCATTGGTCGTTGGCCTTTGACGGGCTCGGTTTACGCAGACTAAGACTATTCTTGCTGTCAAAAATGTCAGAACCTCAATGGACCCCATTAAAGTCATCAGGGTCAATTGGCCATGATTCTAGTGTCAACAGAACCTAATGGTGGTTCTACATACCCAAGTACACCCTATTTGCATTCGCCTTCACCCTCTCTTCGTGTTGTCGCTGAGTGTCGTGACTTAATGTAAAGATCCCGAGGTCGTGAACACGAGATCACGACCAGGATGAGTGTAAAGTGCGTGCAAAGTGCGGAGGATGCAGAGGGTCAGGAATCTGGGCAGGGAGACAGACCTGATGCATTGAGCTCATTTTTTCCCCCCACATCTTCCAACATTGTGTAAACACTGATAACTGCGGTGGAAACGTCACCGGTCTACGGACCATCTGTCAAGAGGATTAGTGTTTCCCTGCTGGAATACAAGAAACGCTGGCTGCTCTCTGTAAATATTATCAATCTGTTTGCTCTGTGATCGGCTTTTTTTTATCTCAGTCGTCTATTTCATATTCTTGGCAGATGATATCGCAACGTATGGTCTATGACCAATGTTCCTGCGGTTCCTCTCAGTAGGCCGCTCGAGTCTGAGTTTCTGTCAGATTTCCAGTTCCCCAAATTATTATAAGTTGAGGTCCTGAAGAAGAGCAAGGCAACCTAGAGTTCAGTTTCACATCTGCTATGACTTGTCATCAACGAGACCACCGCTTCCTGTTACGGTAAATGACTTCCCTTCTGGGTCACCCTTTAGAAGCCAAATGTTATTATGGAGTTGACCGTAGAGTTAAAACTTTTTTTTTGGAATTTTGGTCCAAGAATTACGGCCAACCTTGGGTCACAAAAAATAGTCCTAACTCCCCTGGTCCCCTTTCACTCCCGCGCTGGGACCCGCCAGGCTGGAAGTCGAGGGAATCACAGACTAGCGATTGGTCTCGGTGGTTGCTGGAGAGGGGCTGTTGACGTCACTCACGTATATCACCGATTCCTTTCCTTACGAACCACTCCGGCCACCCCAGCGTTTGATATGATTTCTGGACAACCCCTTTTAGTATTCCAAGAGAAGGCGCTTGTGTGCTTCAGTCTGTCGTCCTCGTTGCTATTAAGAACTACGTTGATGAGTTCGAAGCACAAATTTGTCTTGTTTTTGGCCTCATTCGGGACGTGCACTAAATGTGACCTCACTGTCTTACCCCCTAGCACTTTCGTAGGGTAGAATACCTCCAGAACATGGTGTCATTTCTAGGGTCACAGGCGCTGCACCCCGGACTTGTTATCTCATCGGTTTGGTAGTACGTTCTAAAAAGCGGCACAAATGTGACCCCGCTCTGAACTGTTTGACCGACTTTAATGGAAAATAATTTCGCTATTTTGAGCGTTTCTCCAGCTGTGTCATGTCAAGTCTATTTTTAACTACAGAAAAACGTCATTTTATTTGTGAACCGGCACATAGTCGGACGCCGATTATACTCAGAACTTTTTTGTGGCCCCGGTAGCCATCACACCGTTGCTGACCTATGCGGGAGCCAGGACTCGGACAGACCCCCGTAATCTAGGGACAATTCTGCCCATGGGGATCTGTGTGGTTTCACTGCACACCGCTTGCAAATGCGTTTGGTAGTCAATTCGGGGGGGGGGGGGGAGGGCTCCCCCTCCCCTAAATGGATTACCGACGCAGACGTGAACGAGGCCTTACACTGACATCCAATTGGTCCTGCCGCTCCGCGTTCCATGCTGATTTTTTCCCCTTATGCAAGACTTTTTGGATGTTGTTGAATAGGCGGTCGTGTGGTGCGGAGGACCTCTGATATCAGCTCTTCTCGTACATTCCTCCTGCTAGTGCTGAACGCTGATAAGAAAGGGCAGGGTCGCTCCGGCAGTATGGTCCGTAAGATCATGTGTGAGAAAAACAAGCTGAACGTAGAAAAAAAACTTAGGAAAGGAAATGCTGTGCTATGTGAACTGGACGCGATCCATCAGAGTGGAGTCACATGCTATACAAGTGAATCATAATGCGGGACCGACAACCAACATGGCGGCCATTACATGGGTGGTAGCCCATCTAGGCCTGTTAATTAATTATTTAATTTGGAACCCTGCAACATATTGAGGACCATTTGACGTCCCCTACAGTTGTCATCCAACTTCCTTTATAGGGGCTGTAATGGCGGCGAGGACATATACCCGCCATATAACTCCTTCGTACATCTTCATAATGGAAAATCCTTTTTTACTGGAAAAGTCGACTCTTCATGTGGTCACAGCTGCGGACACAGAAATGTCGCGGTGTCCGTTGCGGCTATTTCCAGCTTAATGTCACATTTTTGCAGGGGAGGATGCCATGTGTTGTTATGTTGCACAGATTTCCACATTTTTATCTCCCATCAGTGAATGGAAAGTGTCCGGCGGGAATTTCTTACAGATCTGTGAACACCCATTTTCCTGTCATAGACAGATGACTATTGTCACAGCGCTTTCCGTTTTTAGACTGGGCACGGTCCTGACAACATGGAGAGATTCGCACCACAATAACGCATTGAATATTTCTAGACCCGGGGTTACGATCACCGCAACATCCCAGAATGAAAAAATCCATCTGTTTAGAGAAATAAGTGCCGTCCATCTGCTGTGTCGTGAGGAGGCGGCCATTTTATAGGCTGTATAAGTTACTATAGCATCCAGTCAGCGCACAATATATGGCCTGGTTAAACGGGCCCAAGTACTAAACAGGCCGCGTATTGGCTTCCCAAAGGGCAGGATAGGGACCAATGGGAAAAGTCCTTATTGGAGATGGAGATATATTCTTACTTTCTGACAGGAAACTGAAAAGTTGCCCAATAAAGGCAAAATACAGCGGCAGTCTTCTCGAAATTCCGCATCATATTGAGCGTCAAAGTCCTTGCCGGTTTTTAAGAAGCTGAAAAAAAAATCTGCTTCAAATTTCTGACAAATTCAGCATTAAAGGGATCCTACCATACAAACACAATTTCTTCTCATTAACACGTCGGAATAGCCTTAAGAAAGGCTATTCTTGTCCGCGCCGGCGTTCGCTTGAAATTCCGGTTTTTGTCGGTATGCAAATGAGTTCTCTCACAACACTGGGGGCGTCCCCAATGCTGCGAGAGAACTCTCTCCAGCGCCGCCTCTATTTTCTTTAGCAATGTCCTCTTCACGCGTCTCCTTTTGGCGTAGGCTTCAAACTTCTAGGCCTGGGGCCTAGGGCAAAGCCGACTGCACATTCCCGCCGGCCACGAGAAAATGGGCGTTTAAAATACTGTGTAAACGGCCATTTTTCTTGTGGCCACGGGAATGTGCAGTCGGCTTTGCCCTAGGCCCCAGGCCTAGAAGTTTGAAGCCTACGCCAAAAGGAGACGCGTGAAGAGGACGTTGCTGAAGAAGATGGAGGCGGTGCTGGAGAGAGTTCCCTTGCAGCATTGGGGAAGTCCCCAGTGTTGCGAGAGAACTCATTTGCATACCGACAAAAATGGGGATTTCAAGTGAATGGCAGCACGGAGAAGAATAGCCTTTCTAAAGGCTATTCCGACGTGTTAATGAGAAAAAATTGTGTTTGAATGGTAGGATCCCTTTAAATTTCTATGTGTGAACACCCCCTTAGTT
Organism: Leptodactylus fuscus; assembly: GCF_031893055.1. Classification (NCBI taxonomy): domain Eukaryota; kingdom Metazoa; phylum Chordata; class Amphibia; order Anura; family Leptodactylidae; genus Leptodactylus; species Leptodactylus fuscus. The sequence goes on along the minus strand of NC_134272.1, from coordinate 12,729,905 downwards.
CAGGATTCCGACAATTCGGATTCTCGCTGTACTGTCGTAAAAAGTGGAAAACACTAAAACGCAGTGGAAAAAAATGCAGCAAAAAACACTTGCATTTTTTGCTGCACGTTTTTTAAAAGGCTGCGTTTCTGCAACGTGGGGTCTTAGCCTAAAAGGAGGTAACTAAGATGATACATTAGGGGTATATATATATATATATATATATATATATATATATTATTTATTTTCTGCAGAAACAGTGCCCCTTTTATCTGTAGGCTATGCCTGGTATTGCACCTGAATATGAGTAGGTTGCAACAGAAGGGTGGCGCTATTTTTTGAAAATATTTAGCTGCTCGTAGCATCTCTATGGGGGGTGCCAAATAGGATTTCCTATTTGTAAAAGGATTGTCTAAAATAGTGTCTGTGTAAACACGGTCCTAGCTCCCTATAGGATTAGGGCGGGTTGGTAAAGTCTGTATAATTACAAGACAAGGTAATTACAGGGTACATAGGAGCAGACCTGCAGCTCTGACAACTCCCCCCTTCTGCTTGAGAGCCGGCACCGGAGTGTCTTGGATCCATCAGATACGAGCTATGTTTTGGAGAAATATTATGACAATTGCGTATTTTGCTGTTTCCCGAATGACAGATGTTCTCGCCGCCTCTGACTGATCTTATACAACAAGCCAGAGATGAGGTTGGATGAGGCGACTGCCAGGAGCGCGATCATCTGCAGACAATGCCAGGAATTTCCACCATTACTGTCCAAGCGACAAATAAAAACAGCACACACCTTGTGCACCTGCAAAAAATCTGCAGATCGCTATCTTTAGATGTCGTCAGTACATTGTATGTCAATGCTCAGGCGGGGGGGGGGGGCTGGGGTGTGTCTTTTGTAAAACATCTTGATCCTTATATTACTACACTCTTGACCTCTTGAGGAACCCATAAAATATGGCGTATATTAGATAGGTAGGTGGCGGGTTTCGTCCAGGGTTTTGGGCTTATAAGAATATTGGTCAATAGACTTACAAGAGGCATTTCCGCACCGTTTTTTAGTTTCTTTAGGGGGTGCCGGGGTTTGCATTTCCGCAGCAGTACCCCAATTTCCTAAACCCACTCTGCAGCATGTTCTAAAATCATCACCAAAGCAGACCAGCAAAGGGTTAACAGCGGAGTTTTCATCTCTAGAATCTAATCGAGTTGAAGAATGTTGCGAGGTTACCGCCTGGAGCAAGCGATCGTATGAGGACGGCCGGATAGACTATCGATTTGTCTCTGCTGTGCCGGAGGCTGCGCAGCTCTGCTACGTTTTTGGGATTGGCAGCAGTTGCTATTTTTGGTTGCATTTCTCCATTTTTGTAGACCCTGAAAAATGTCTAGATTGTTTCCTTCTATGTCCTCCCCATCCTGTGCCCTAACAATCTGAGGAAGAGCTTGGACTGGGTGTGTGCGCTGGGAGCAGAGGAAAAGGAGTGCAAAAAATGTCCATATAGTGCTCATGTTAAAGAAATGACTACCGCTCCCCTGTCCCGTCTTATATACACTATCTAAAAATCCAGCGGGGTCAACGTTTTTAGCAATTTTTTTTCTTCCTAGGGAAACGAGTGACAACTGATTGTCAGTACAGGTCCTAAGTGTTGTCACCCAGCTTTCCCATATGACAAATTGGCCTTGTTATGTAGTGATAAATCCCCAGATAACCAGATTTGCCATTTAGGATCTTAGCAAAACTGAGCTAAATCGTATTGGTGGACACTGTTGCCGTCATTAGGATTTTGACCCTGAGGCTACATTGTGAGCACCCGTACAAACAGCTCCTTATATCTCAGTTTCCTCGATGTGAGTGTGCAATTTGCAGAAGAAGGTGAGATCTCATTTCCTTGAGCTCCTTTTGCTTGTTGTCACTCCCTGACAACTGCTATGGACACATTTCGGGCTCATTAAAAAGGTTGTCGCCTTGTATGTCTAAGGCTAAGGCCCCACGGACTGGAAACGCCATGCTAAAGCACTGCAGGAACAAACATGGCGTGAACGCATCGCGGTTCTTCCTGCATCGCTTTGAACAGACAGTTCGCAGTGAACTCCTGCGCGATTTTCAAAACCGCAGGAATCCAATCCACTTTGCAAGTACTGTAAAATGCCACGATTTTTACCGCGGCATATCCGCCACAGCCAAATCGCAGCCTTTCTAACCTGTGGGGCCCCAGCCTTAAACAGTGTTTACGTTTTTATCAGTGGGTCGTCTCTTTTTTTCCATGACAATATAAATCCTAAAAACCTGCAGTCGTCACTCTGGCCACTTGGCCTAATAATAGCCTGACACTTCCTGTTCTGTGGAGATCACATCTCAGCAATCACCTCGCTATCAACGTGTCTAAATTAACTTTTGATTAGTGGACCCGTCTCCAGAGGCTTCAGGGCCTGGACCTTAAACCATAGATTGCCAGTGTCCTAGATGTAAGACGACAGATGTGAGTACGTCTCGAGGATTGCACAGGAACGAGCGGGATTCAATTTTATGCTTTTCTGTAATCTGTATTTTGTAATATTATCTCAGGATTAGTGTCTGGCCCTAGTCATATGTTTGTGTAAGACTGGGGGCTGAAAAACTGTCAGAAATTTCAGTATGTAAGTATTTGGAAGATAATAAGAGACAGGTTTCGCAATACGTCTCCATCCTAGGTGCTGAAATGATGGACTTCTCATCCCTGGCCTGTCGGGGCCATCTATGATCAGCGGCTCCAGCCTGGCTGCATCAGTTCTGTAATAAGAGCAAGACAGCACAGTGCAGCGAAACGCAAGCTACCGCATGGCTGGGATTTCAGATGTTTGCAGTATTGGACCATTTACAATAGACTACCCGAGGTTCATACTTATGTTGACCTATCGGACTGTCGGAGGACCAGAACAACAGCCAGACAAACACACAGACCCCAGTGATTATAATGTAGCCTTTTGGGTGTCCATCGTTGTAAGCTTATCCCTTCGTCACAATGACCTCTACCTGTTTCACTGAGCATGCCCACAACACTCCCCACATCCCTAGACCACTGGGGTCCACGTGGCTGCTGTAAAGCATATCTCTTAATGCTTTAGCCAGGAGCTCAGGCAAGATGGCCGCCCCCATAATCTTGTACACGGAATTAAAAAAAACAAAATAGAGGTGATAACTCCCTTTAAATCGTGATGATCTGAATATGCCGCCCCTTTAAGGACACCTGCTCTTCATTCCAAGGAGCTTTCATCGTCAGATAAGCGAATTAATTACCCAACTCTGTAAACAAAAGGACAAATTAAGGAAACGTCTCATGTCAGATTCTCGCCAAGCGGAGAAAACAGGTTTTTCTTCTTATCCTTCAAGTGTAAGAGACAGGAAGACTTAGTCAGAGCCGTAGAAAAGTTTCGGAGACTCTCGGTTTTATAGTAGAACGGAGAGGTGACGTTCCTTAAAATGGAGCCCTGCATGTAAGACATCACATTCAGAACAAGATGGCGGGCCGTGTCACGTAAAGCAACCAATCATAAGCCCAATAACACTTTAAGGGATTCTCCACCATATTGTTTTTAGATGAATTTCTTATATCTTTCCCAGCTTGTTTTTTTCCCTGATACAGAGCTCCAAATCCCTTGTATAGCCATAGAGATAAATAAGAAAATTCTATTTGTTTGCAGCCACCACTAGGGGGAGCTCAAGACTCTCAGGACTCTTAAAAGGAGTCCGTCCGGGCCAAAATGCCTCCCAAACCAATAATAGTTCCTTTAATAGGAGCAGAAATATATAATTGTGGCTACAAACTGATGAAGCAACGCAGCGATAGTCATCCTTTTAGTGTGATGCTGGTAGGAATAGGGCAGCACGTCATCTCCTGTACACATGTAGGTGTGAACATACATAAATACGGGTTGTACAGGATTAGGCAAACATGTCTCCCTTCTTATAAAAACAGCACAGCCCCTATATGTAGGTTGTGTTTGGAATTGCAGTTCTGCACCATTGAAGCAAAGAAGGCTGGGTCGCAATACCATCCACAGCCTCTGAACAGGTGTGGCAGTGTTTCTAGGAGAAGCAGCCATGTTTTCTAATCTTGTACTACATTTTGTATATTACAATGTCAAGCAAATATTTGCTAAATTATTACATTTCCCATCAGTCAAAACCATGTAAGGGTGGGAATATCCCTTAAAGAGGAATTGTACCCTATTGTTAAAATATTTGTGGTCCAGACCCTGCGGTATGAAAGATGGATTCTAGTCTGGGGAAGCTTACTTGTAGTTCATGCTTATTTTTCTTGAAGGCCATGATTCTAACTTAATAATGTCCAGGAGGGGTAATAATTTTGCACATAGAGACTGCTGTATCACCATCTGACTCAGGAGATCTCAACCTATCTATCTGCAGGGCTGGGGTGATATGCTGGTTCTGGTGACAGTAACCTATCTATCTGCAGGGCTGGGGTGATATGCTGGTTCTGGTGACACTAACCTATCTATCTGTAGGACTGGGGTGATATGCTGGTTCTGGTGACAGTAACCTATCTATCTGCAGGGCTGGGGTGATATGCTGGGGTCTGGTGACAGTAACCTATCTATCTGCAGGACTGGGGTGATATACTGGTTCTGGTGACAGTAACCTATCTATCTGCAGGACTGGGGTGATATGCTGGTTCTGGTGACGCTAACCTATCTATCTGCAGGGCTGGGGTGATATGCTGGTTCTGGTGACAGTAACCTATCTATCTGCAGGGCTGGGGTGATATGCTGGGTCTGGTGACAGTAACCTATCTATCTGTAGGACTGGGGTGATATGCTGGTTCTGGTGACAGTAACCTATCTATCTGCAGGGCTGGGGTGATATGCTGGGGTCTGGTGACAGTAACCTATCTATCTGCAGGACTGGGGTGATATACTGGTTCTGGTGACAGTAACCTATCTATCTGCACGGCTGGGGTGATATGCTGGATCTGGTGAAAGTAACCTATCTATCTGCACGACTGGGGTGATATGCTGGTTCTGCTGACAGTAACCTATCTATCTGCAGGGCTGGGGTGATATACTGGTTCTGGTGACAGTAACCTATCTATCTGCAGGACTGGGGTGATATGCTGGGTCTGGTGACAGTAACCTATCTATCTGCAGGGCTGGGGTGATATACTGGTTCTGGTGACAGTAACCTATCTATCTGCAGGACTGGGGTGATATACTGGTTCTGGTGACAGTAACCTATCTATCTGCAGGGCTGAGGTGATATGCTGGTTCTGGTGACAGTAACCTATCTATCTGCAGGGCTGGGGTGATATGCTGGTTCTGCTGACAGTAACCTATCTATCTGCAGGGCTGGGGTGATATGCTGGTTCTGCTGACAGTCTCCCTTTAACCCTCTAAGCTCAGCACCAAACATCTCTTCATACCTTGGACTTTCTCACTCGGTTTCTATCCTAAATTTTGGCAATTTGCACACTCTGATGTTTCGCCGCCCCCCAGGGATCTCAGACTATGGATGGCATTTATGTACATATAGAGCAGATGGGATTACTGTGGAGCGTGCGTTCAGGGCCGCAGTGAGTGGCCCTCATCGGATCCTTTGTCTTGCTCAAGTGGATGGCAATATTTCCATCTATTCAGCGTCCTGCCGGAGCCTCTCCGAGGCATCTGATGCCTTTGTACACAGAGTCTGTTCTGTTTTCACAGCTGATTCTGGCCTCTTAGCGAATGATTTACAAGTAACACAAACTCCATTGTATACTTTGGCTCCATCACAAGGTACACGCAGGTACATATTCCCATCGCAGAGGACGCTTCCACATGATCACCTGATGAAAACCCTTTTTCAGCCTCTCTTAGCCTGTGCTGAAATAAGAAGTACCAGGAAATGTTGTAAAATAAAAGTATCATTATAATATCAAAGGCAGCTCATGTTACTAGTGATACAAACACATACAGTGCGGTAATATTCAGAAGATAAAGAGGAGCCAACTATAAAAGCAGTAACTACTATAATACTGCCCCTATGTACAAGAATATAACTACTATAATACTGCCCCTATGTACAAGAATATAACTACTATAATACTGCCCCTATGTACAAGAATATAACTACTATAATACTGCCCCTATGTACAAGAATATACCTACTATAATACTGCCCCTATGTACAAGAATATAACTACTATAATACTGCCCCTATGTACAAGAATATAACTACTATAATACTGCCCCTATGTACAAGAATATACCTACTATAATACTGCTCCTATGTACAAGAATATAACTACTATAATACTGCTCCTATGTACAAGAATATAACTACTATAATACTACTCCTATGTACAGGAATATAACTACTATAATACTGCCCCTATGTACAAGAATATAACTACTATAATACTACTCCTATGTACAAGAATATAACTACTATAATACTGCTCCTATGTACAAGAATATAACTACTATAATACTGCTCCTATATACAAGAATATAACTACTATAATACTGCCCCATGTACAAGAATATAACTACTATAATACTAATCCTATGTACATGAATATAACTAGTATAATACTACTCCTATGTACAAGAATATAACTACTATAATACTGCTCCTATGTACAAGAATATAACTACTATAATACTGCCCCCTATGTATAAGAATATAACTACTATAATACTGCTCTTATATACAAGAATATAACTACTATAATACTGCTCCTATATACAAGAATATAACTACTATAATACTGTCCCTATGTACAAGAATATAACTACTATAATACTGCCCCATGTACAAGAATATAACTACTATAATACTAATCCTATGTACATGAATATAACTACTATAATACTGCTCCTATGTACAAGAATATAACTACTATAATACTGCTCCTATGTATAAGAATATAACTACTATAATACTACTCCTATGTACAAGAATATAACTACTATAATACTGCTCCTATGTACAAGAATATAACTACTATAATACTGCTCCTATGTACAAGAATATAACTACTATAATACTGCTCCTATGTAAAAGAATATAACTACTATAATACTGCTCCTATGTACAAGAATATAACTACTATAATACTGCTCCTATGTACAAGAATATAACTACTATAATACTGCTCCCTATGTATAAGAATATAACTACTATAATACTGCTCTTATATACAAGAATATAACTACTATAATACTGCTCCTATATACAAGAATATAACTACTATAATACTGTCCCTATGTACAAGAATATAACTACTATAATACTGCCCCATGTACAAGAATATAACTACTATAATACTAATTCTATGTACATGAATATAACTACTATAATACTGCTCCTATGTACAAGTATATAACTACTATAATACTGCTCCTATGTACAAGAATATAACTACTATAATACTGCTCCTATGTACAAGAATATAACTACTATAATACTGCTCCTATGTATAAGAATATAACTACTATAATACTACTCCTATGTACAAGAATATAACTACTATAATACTGCTCCTATGTACAAGAATATAACTACTATAATACTGCTCCTATGTACAAGAATATAACTACTATAATACTGCTCCTATGTACAAGAATATAACTACTATAATACTAATCCTATGTACATGAATATAACTACTATAATACTGCTCCTATGTACAAGTATATAACTACTATAATACTGCTCCTATGTACAAGAATATAACTACTATAATACTAATCCTATGTACATGAATATAACTACTATAATACTGCTCCTATGTACAAGTATATAACTACTATAATACTGCTCCTATGTACAAGAATATAACTACTATAATACTGCTCCTATGTACAAGAATATAACTACTATAATACTGCCCCCTATGTACAAGAATATAACTACTATAATACTACTCCTATGTACAAGAATATAACTACTATAATACTGCTCCTATGTACAAGAATATAACTACTATAATACTACCTCCTATGTATAAGAATATAACTACTATAATATTGCTCCTATGTACAAGAATATAACTACTATAATACTGCTCCTATGTACAAGAATATAACTACTATAACACTGCTCTTCTATATGAGAATATACAGAGAGCAGCAGATGGCGGGCTAGTAGTAAATTGCTCCGTCATACTATAGTAGTTACTAATCTATGACAATTTGCGCGCAGCCTGTCCTCTGCGGGGTTAACCAGTCCCCCATATTACCGTCCACTTGTCTAAATTACAAGGCTGAGCGGATGAATAGAAATAATTGTGAGCGGGATCGCACAGAGAGACGGGGCGCTGTGTGCGTAATTCGGTGGACCCTGTAAGGTCACCCGGTATTGCCTGATCAATTAGTCTTTCCTAATCTTTTTACTGGCAGATGGCGGTGTAATGATTAACTCCTCAACTGCTGGGAATGAAATCCACAAACCCGCTCCATAATGCAAACCATAACTAAGACTCCGAGACATTTGGGCCTGTGCCGCCCTCTGTTATGCTTCTTGGCAGCGCAGACTGTCACTTACCTGTTAACCCTTTCACTTACAATCAAGTTCTTTTAATTATTTCATTAATAACATAGGAAGTGTCAGATTATAAGATTATAATGGATTATCTGATACCGGTGAGGGTAAATAGCTGTATTCCTTCCAGCAGCACAGAGTATTTCAGCAGAGGTTAGGAAATCCCTCGACCAGTAGATTTTGTGTCCGTCTCCGGCTGTGATATAGCGACTGCCTACCTTCCTCTGCATCTCATCCATTCTGCTCGTTCTCACACCCCCGCTACAGGCCGCAGGACACGGGCGATGTGTGCCAGAGGCCTGTTTAGATATTCAGTGGGAGTGCGGCGCTGGGATTGTTGCCCCCATGGGTTATACATTCCAGAAAAAGTCCATTAAAATGCTGCACATTGTGTTAAAACCTACAAAATCCAAACCGATTCTTGTGAAATCTAACACCTCCCTAGAAAGTGGCCATCTTTAGGAACCTGCTGAGTTCCATGAAGGAATCAGTCGTCTCTGTAGTTATAAGAATAGTGGCTGATTTACTGGTATCTATTGAGGGTTGAAGTGCGCCACCTAGTGGATAAATTAGCATGAAAAAATGAGTAGCGTATTTGTTTGCAGGTGTCATTTTTAGTAAATTTGCTCAGGACCCATCTCATACGGATAGACTATATGTTGAGTGGTCAGTAAAAGGGTTCTCTGAAGGGCTGGGGTGATATGCTGGTTCTGGTGACAGTAACCTATCTATCTGCAGGGCTGGGGTGATATGCTGGTTCTGGTGACAGTAACCTATCTATCTGCAGGGCTGGGGTGATATGCTGGGTCTGGTGACAGTAACCTATCTATCTGCAGGGCTGGGGTGATATGTTGGGTCTGGTGACAGTAACCTATCTATCTGCAGGGCTGGGGTGATATGCTGGTTCTGGTGACAGTAACCTATCTATCTGCAGGGCTGGGGTGATATGCTGGTTCTGGTGACAGTAACCTATCTATCTGCAGGGCTGGGGTGATATACTGGGTCTGGTGACAGTAACCTATCTATCTGCAGGGCTGGGGTGATATGTTGGGTCTGGTGACAGTAACCTATCTATCTGCAGGGCTGGGGTGATATGCTGGGTCTGGTGACAGTAACCTATCTATCTGCAGGGCTGGGGTGATATGCTGGGTCTGGTGACAGTAACCTATCTATCTGCAGGGCTGGAGTGATATGCTGGTTCTGGTGACAGTAACCTATCTATCTGCAGGGCTGGGGTGATATGCTGGTTCTGGTGACAGTAACCTATCTATCTGCAGGGCTGGGGTGATATGCTGGGTCTGGTGACAGTAACCTATCTATCTGCAGGGCTGGGGTGATATGCTGAGTCTGGTGACAGTAACCTATCTATCTGCAGGGCTGGGGTGATATGCTGGTTCTGGTGACACTAACCTATCTATCTGCAGGGCTGGGGTGATATGCTGGTTCTGGTGACAGTAACCTATCTATCTGCAGGGCTGGGGTGATATGCTGGTTCTGGTGACAGTAACCTATCTATCTGCAGGGCTGGGGTGATCTGCTGGGTCTGGTGACAGTAACCTGTCTATCTGCAGGGCTGGGGTGATATACTGGTTCTGGTGACACTAACCTATCTATCTGCAGGGCTGGGGTGATATGCTGGTTCTGGTGACACTAACCTATCTATCTGCAGGGCTGGGGTGATATGCTGGTTCTGGTGACAGTAACCTATCTATCTGCAGGGCTGGGGTGATATGCTGGTTCTGGTGACAGTAACCTATCTATCTGCAGGGCTGAGGTGATATGCTGGGTCTGGTGACAGTAACCTATCTATCTGCAGGGCTGGGGTGATATGCTGGTTCTGGTGACAGTAACCTATCTATCTGCAGGGCTGGGGTGATATGCTGGTTCTGGTGACAGTAACCTATCTATCTGCAGGGCTGGGGTGATATGCTGGTTCTGGTGACAGTAACCTATCTATCTGCAGGGCTGGGGTGATATGCTGGTTCTGGTGACACTAACCTATCTATCTGCAGGGCTGGGGTGATATGCTGGTTCTGGTGACAGTAACCTATCTATCTGCAGGGCTGGGGTGATATGCTGGTTCTGGTGACAGTAACCTATCTATCTGCAGGGCTGGGGTGATCTGCTGGGTCTGGTGACAGTAACCTGTCTATCTGCAGGGCTGAGGTGATATGCTGGGTCTGGTGACAGTAACCTATCTATCTGCAGGGCTGGGGTGATATACTGGTTCTGGTGACACTAACCTATCTATCTGCAGGGCTGGGGTGATATGCTGGTTCTGGTGACAGTAACCTATCTATCTGCAGGGCTGAGGTGATATGCTGGGTCTGGTGACAGTAACCTATCTATCTGCAGGGCTGGGGTGATATGCTGGTTCTGGTGACAGTAACCTATCTATCTGCAGGGCTGGGGTGATATGCTGGTTCTGGTGACACTAACCTATCTATCTGCAGGGCTGGGGTGATATGCTGGTTCTGGTGACAGTAACCTATCTATCTGCAGGGCTGGGGTGATATGCTGGTTCTGGTGACAGTAACCTATCTATCTGCAGGGCTGAGGTGATATGCTGGGTCTGGTGACAGTAACCTATCTATCTGCAGGGCTGGGGTGATCTGCTGGTTCTGGTGACACTAACCTATCTATCTGCAGGGCTGGGGTGATATGCTGGTTCTGGTGACACTAACCTATCTATCTGCAGGGCTGGGGTGATATGCTGGTTCTGGTGACACTAACCTATCTATCTGCAGGGCTGGGGTGATATGCTGCCCCTTCCCTTTTTACCACTTCTCTAGGCAGCTCATACCTACTACATAATTTCGCAGTGGGTGACAACTAGCAGATGAATAAGCTCCTCCCACTTCCCACCCTCTGCGTTTTTCGAAGGCATGCTGGGAGTGATGTTCAGATTGAACAATGAGGCGTTTGTCAAAACCTATTTTTGTAAATATTTTTACCCTGTTTTATGGGATATTTTCTCTCTCATTGATGTTACTATCACGTGTGGATGGAGCCACCCTTTAAAGGCTTGCCCGGGGCAATAATGATATAGTGTTATGCTTAGTGCAGGGCCCGTGGTGGCGGAGCATGACACAGGGATATTCTCTTTAGTCTTCTTAGAATCATGTCCTTGTCTTCCCTCTCGTCATATCCTAGTGATTCCCGGAGTGCTCCTTTAAGAATGCAGATACTGCGTACTGATAGCGCCCATTCTAGCGGTTCATGTGCACCCTCAGCCATTATACAGTAGTCTCCCACTTATCTCCTACATGATAAGACCATTAGTCAGTAGCTTTATAACTCCGTCTTATCTTACAGATATGAGGACATAGGACTCCACTGGGTTTACTGTCCTTGGCTGGGACAGATTTCCTTGATACTTCTTTGTTGCTGTATAAAACAAAGATGTTTTATCTATTGAACTTTGCTTTGTATCTTAAAGGAGTACACCGAATACTGTCAGGCATGGCTGGAAATCATATTGGAAAGGGACTGAGTTTTTAATGGGTTTCAAGGACTTTTCCAGGCTCAGCGGGACTGTGACACCAAGCAATCCTCCGCTTTACCTGCATGTGACATCATCACTCTCATGGCTTGTTCTCAGCTCAGTCCCATTCAAGTACCAATCACAGCCACTATGCAGTTTACGGCGCTGTGCTTGGTTTTCAGTGCAGAGGCTGCAGCGATCACATGAACACAGCAGTTGATCGTGTTGGACCCCCACCGATCTTTGATTGATGACCTACGTCATCAATGAACAAGCCTGAGACACCCCATTAACCTGCAACGCATTGAAGGGTCATAGCACTTAAAGGGGTTTTCTAGGCATTTAATTTTGGTGACTTAACCTGAAGCAGATGGCTCCATCTATCCATGTTGTGGTGGGTGTTCTTGATTTGATGGGGGGTGGGTGATCTGATATGACCTAAGCATAGGTCACCAGCCTCCTAATTCCTTTCAGTCCCTTTATGGAACTGCAGGCCCCCTTTTAGAGGATGGGGGTCCTCCTGGCCAGGGATATTACAATGAGTATCTTTCGCTTTGGAGGTCCTGTCCTGCATGATACAGACTGCCCATGGAATTGAATGGACAGGTTGTAATACTTAATTTCTCCTGTGGGGGTGCTGCAGGGAAATTGAGCGCTGAGTACGAGGCTACCGCTGATCGCTGGTAATCAGTACAGGACTGTTCTAGGCAGAAGACCCCTTTATATGGCTGTCTTTGAGATTTGGGGACATGGTAGGATTGTGCGGTGTACATGCCGGGAGTTGTAGTACTATAACAGCTGGAGACCACTGACCTGGTGTGTATTGCAGCGTACGGTTTTGATTAGTTTCGGTAGATTTGCCCTATCCTGAGGCCATTCTGCACCTATTTTAGTCTCCAGATGTGAAGATCACGCTGCGGCCTTCATTGCCAGATGATGTATATCTAAGTGGTAACAGAAACCAGAAAGTATATACCCCCCCCCCTCACCGTGGTATGCGGCGCTGATGATATACCGCATTCCTAGTAGGAGTCTTTATGGTCGACTTTGACACTTTCATCTTTCAGAGGCTAAACAAGCAATGGCCGGTCCTAGGAAAGTCAGTCACAAGTCACATTATGCTGACTGATGGGCCTAATGGGTTAAGCTCGTGTGACTAGTCTGACGTCAGCCGCTCTCCACATGCCATTTCCTCTGAATGGACAAACATGAGAAGTCAACTTTGTGAGCGTGTGAACGCTTATGGCGGCATGTATGTGCATATGTTATCCGGGACGCCTTCCATATAGATTATCAGAAGCGATAGCGATGACATGTTATATATTAGCGGGGCCTCCGAAAGGGAGTCTAAGAAAGAATCCAGATTGTATCTCAAATCTATAATTAAAGATGGCCATATGAGCGTCCGGAACGGCCTGATCCCCTTTTTGTTTTCAGAAACAGCGCCACTATTGTCTATGGTTGTGGCTGGTATTGCAGCTCTGACCTATTCGAGTCAACTTTAGAAGTTATCATCTATCAATAGGACAGGGGATAACTAAACAATTTGACCGCTCAGATCCCCACCATCCCGAGAATGGGGTCTGGTTTTCCCCACCTGATTGGGCAACAGGATGAGAATGCACCCCATTGCCGCTCTATCCGGACCTTGAATTGAACCCTCTTGAGTGGTGGGGGTATGACTGCTCAGACCCCCCCACTTATCAATAGGGAATAAAGTTGATACAACACCTTTAATGGGGATTGTTGGGGCTCAAATATGGCCGACCTATCCTTAGGCCTCGTCCTAATGCTGTGGTCTCTTGAAACAGCTATTTGATGGGGTTCCAGGCATCAGACCCCCATTATCTGATATCGATGTCCTGTCTTTGGGTGCGAGTTACCCAATAGCATAAGAGGAGCATTAGTGGGCAGGGTCTAGAATCCAATAAATGACTTGCTTTGATGCGATCACTCATGGGTTACTTCTATGTTCTCAAGATGCAAAAGAAAGTGAAACTTACTTGCAAAAGACATCATGGTAATAGTTAAATTGCTACGAATGTGAAAGGCGTCCTGCGAAACACCTCAAGCTGGTGTTGACTATGCAAAAAAAGAGTCATTTCACATGCAAATCATTGAATGTTCAGTACACAAAAGCTTGGGCAGTCGCCAGGGTGTGGATCTGTTCAGGAATAGAGGCAATACTGGAGAGAAGCATGGCGGTATGTATCCGTACACACCTTACCTACCAATAGAACATTTTTTACAGGAGCACCTCCACAACTCCAACATTCTGCATCCTTTATTAGCCCCCGATCCAGTGATTCTGGAACAACTGGAATTTTTTCTCTAGCCCCCACCGTTCCTGAGCAATCGCTGCTGTTAGTTTTAACACCCCATATGCTAATTAGGCTCCCTAATGTCAGGGGGGCAGGTAGTCTAGGACCGTCCCCCCACTTTGGTGCTGAAACTAACAGAGATGATTGCCCGGGAATGGTAGCAGCTAGAGAAAAAATTCCAAGTACACCGGAATCAGTGGAACGGAGGCTATTAAAGGATACAAAGAGGTCATGTTTAAAGGGATAACCCCCAATCTCATCCAGTCAGCCAAAGAGAACATCTGATTTGTCTGTAGTGGCCTCCTTCCCTTGATAGCATTGAGGTCATCTATTGGGTGCGTCCTGGTGATATTAGGGCATCTGTAAGCGTGCACTTGCACACCGCAGCCAAGGTTTGACTCCTGCGCACTTAAATAAGCATATCATTAGGATTTAGGTAGACGTGAATGGGATTGTGTAAGTCATGTAATGGGATTGTTGGGAGCTTAGGACAATTATGTGGTTTATAGTGTGTCAGGTCGCTTACACAGCTAATCCACAGCTGCTGGTGTAGTCATCGGGTGAACTGATTCATGGCAGATCTTAAAGGGCAGCTCCATGTGGTGTTACAGATAAGTAGGGGCCCTCACTGATGCGTGAAGCAGAGAGGCCACGGTGCTGGCAATGCATAGTCAGATGGTGACAGACACTTCCTTTATATGGGGTTTCCCATGAACATAACCATATGTAAATAAGTAGACAATTAGAAGGTAAAGATTTTTGCAAGTATAAATAATTTTAACATTTCCGGCATTTTATAGATTTTCTCTAACCATCGTAGTGGTGACATCTGTTGTCATCGTTGATTTGCCAATGGATATGACCATGAATGCAGGAACATTCTATGGTCTGGGACTTGTCAAAAACCCAGTCATAATGTCCTTATTGTGGCCAGAGACGCTACATGTATGAGAAGATAACCTGACCACAATAAGGACATCATGGCTGGTTATCAGGAAGACACTACATGTATGAGAAGATAACCCGACCACAATAAGGACATCATGGCTGGTTATCAGAAGGACACTACATGTATGAGAAGATAACCCGACCACAATAAGGACATCATGGCTGGTTATCAGGACACTACATGTATGAGAAGATAACCCGACCACAATAAGGACATCATGGCTGGTTATCAGGAGGACACTACATGTATGAGAAGATAACCTGACCACAATAAGGACATCATGGCTGGTTATCAGGACACTACATGTATGAGAAGATAACCCGACCACAATAAGGACATCATGGCTGGTTATCAGGAGAACATTACATGTACGAGAAGATAACCTGACCACAATAAGGACATCATGGCTGGTTATCAGGACACTACATGTATGAGAAGATAACCCGACCACAATAAGGACATCATGACTGGTTATCAGGACACTACATGTATGAGAAGATAACCTGACCACAATAAGGACATCATGACTGGTTATCAGGAGGACACTACATGTATGAGAAGATAACCCGACCACAATAAGGACATCATGGCTGGTTATCAGGACACTACATGTATGAGAAGATAACCCGACCACAATAAGGACATCATGGCTGGTTATCAGGAGAACATTACATGTACGAGAAGATAACCTGACCACAATAAGGACATCATGGCTGGTTATCAGGACACTACATGTATGAGAAGATAACCCGACCACAATAAGGACATCATGGCTGGTGATCAGGAGGACACTACATGTATGAGAAGATAACCCGACCACAATAAGGACATCATGACTGGTTATCAGGACACTACATGTATGAGAAGATAACCCGACCACAATAAGGACATCATGACTGGTTATCAGGACACTACATGTATGAGAAGATAACCTGACCACAATAAGGACATCATGGCTGGTGATCAGGAGGACACTACATGTATGAGAAGATAACCCGACCACAATAAGGACATCATGACTGGTTATCAGGACACTACATGTATGAGAAGATAACCTGACCACAATAAGGACATCATGGCTGGTTATCAGGAAGACACTACATGTATGAGAAGATAACCCGACCACAATAAGGACATCATGGCTGGTTATCAGGACACTACATGTATGAGAAGATAACCCGACCACAATAAGGACATCATGGCTGGTTATCAGAAGGACACTACATGTATGAGAAGATAACCCGACCACAATAAGGACATCATGGCTGGTTATCAGGAGGACACTACATGTATGAGAAGATAACCTGACCACAATAAGGACATCATGGCTGGTTATCAGGACACTACATGTATGAGAAGATAACCCGACCACAATAAGGACATCATGGCTGGTTATCAGGAGAACATTACATGTACGAGAAGATAACCTGACCACAATAAGAACATCATGGCTGGTTATCAGGACACTACATGTATGAGAAGATAACCCGACCACAATAAGGACATCATGGCTGGTTATCAGGAGGACACTACATGTATGAGAAGATAACCTGACCACAATAAGGACATCATGGCTGGTTATCAGGACATTACATGTATGAGAAGATAACCCGACCACAATAAGGACATCATGGCTGGTTATCAGGAGAACATTACATGTACGAGAAGATAACCTGACCACAATAAGGACATCATGGCTGGTTATCAGGACACTACATGTATGAGAAGATAACCCGACCACAATAAGGACATCATGACTGGTTATCAGGACACTACATGTATGAGAAGATAACCCGACCACAATAAGGACATCATGGCTGGTTATCAGGAGGACACTACATGTATGAGAAGATAACCTGACCACAATAAGGACATCATGGCTGGTTATCAGGACACTACATGTATGAGAAGATAACCCGACCACAATAAGGACATCATGGCTGGTTATCAGGAGAACATTACATGTACGAGAAGATAACCTGACCACAATAAGGACATCATGGCTGGTTATCAGGACACTACATGTATGAGAAGATAACCTGACCACAATAAGGACATCATGGCTGGTTATCAGGACACTACATGTATGAGAAGATAACCTGACCACAATAAGGACATCATGGCTGGTTATCAGGACACTACATGTATGAGAAGATAACCTGACCACAATAAGGACATCATGGCTGGTTATCAGGACACTACATGTATGAGAAGATAACCCAACAACAATAATTTGACGTCGGGGTCAAATTTGCACGTCACCAAGGGCAGAGAAGGGGCATAAACCCTTGTACATTCACCCTTAGTCATCATTGCGTAATGGCCGCCTCCTTGTAACCAACATGAAATGTGTCTATGGATTTTATTTTTTTTTGTGTGTTTCTTGATAATTTTTCTTCTTTAAAGCCACGTCTGTCAGTTTTGTTTGTGCTGCGACTTGTCCTACCAGATAATCTCCTCAGGCCATAAGACAAATGTGTCCTGGATTGGTTATGGCCGTCAATAAACCCGGCTCTGGCATTGTGAGCGACTGTAAATCGAAAATAGAAAGTTCTCGTAAAAGGAAGGCAAACATACCCGAGCGTAATAATAAGCGCTTTATTGACCTGACTGCATGTTGTAATCCTGACGCTGTATGGTGACTGACAACTGTGATAACACTGATAGGAGGCAGGAAGAGTTGTCATGGGGACAAAGCTTCATAATTCCTAAACTTTCTGTTTCTTCTGTTTGCAGGACATGAATGGACAAGTGAAGGACAGGTGCCCCCGGCTGTGTCACTTAAAGAAGGGAACCAATGGCTATGGATTCAACCTGCACAGTGAGAAGTCTCGGCCCGGTCAGTTCATCCGCTCCGTAGACCCCGGCTCTCCAGCGGCCAAGGCTGGACTGAGACCACAGGACCGGCTGGTAGAGGTATGTAATAAAATATTACCGGGGAACAGTTATCAGACCTCAGGCCTATGACTTTTTAGGAATAGGGTCCCCAACCACGGGGACTGGGTCACCTAGTATAGTGCCAATGGTGTCGCGTTCCCGTTATAGGTCCTACGGTAGAGTCTAGTTAGTTCCCGGCCAGGGTGGCCGCTGTCTGCACACACTTCTCATCATAAAGCGTTGCCCACAACTTAAAGGGTTGAGTGCCGAGACCTCGACCCCAGTTGCCCCTCTTAACTTGGCCAATACAAATGGTAGCTCCCTGCAAGAAAATCCACAAAAATTTTAGTGCAGGCGAACGTCACCCAGAGCCATGACATGGCGCCTCCTCCAGTGGTGCTGTAAAAAGCGCAGGTCATAACCCCCATCCCCCATTATGTCTTCTAATATAGTCCACTAGTCATCAGCCTGTGGTGGCTACCAGTATGGCCACCATCATAGCCCAGTCACTTGTCACTCCTGATAAAAAATTTCCCCGGGCCTATTTGGTAGTACAAGTGTTTTTGGAGACCAAAGCGGTACTGGCCCTTTAAGACCAGCAGCCATGACTAGACAGGCTTTGACAGATGCCTGTATGGCCGGCGTGCTTCACTGTCACTTTATAGGACTATTGTAAGGTACCGCCTGGGTTCTTTGGCGCTTTATAAATTAATCAGAACCATATTCTGCGGCCCGGCACAATGAGGTAACTTAATAAGACCCCAGACCGAACCCACCATCTTTTTTCTCGTGGTTTATACTAATAACTGGCTTAGGAAAGTATCATTGGAAAGTGCGGCTGGCCCAGCACCCGCTGGCATGACGCTCAGGTACCTAATGCTAATTTGGACAGATAGGTATTCCAAAACATATGCACGCTGCACCGTGCCATGGGTCACCCGATCCTTCCGCTTGTTGCCCGAGTCTGCTGAACCTTCAGTGCCCTCTGCCCGCTAGATCTGTCATCTCCTCCCATTGTACGCCCAGCAAGCTCTGCCCCGCAATTCATGGGTCCTCCTGTATAATTGATGCGATCGACGCAGCCATGCGAGGGGTAGACGGTAGTGTGCCAGGTGGGGGTGGGTCTTTTTTTTTTTTCCTTTTTCTTTCGTTTTTTTTTTTTCGTTACCAGCGACAAACCAGCTGGGAGATTTGGGAACCTGATCCGTCCCCAGCACCTCGCAGACATTGTGTACTAGAGCCTTCCATGCATATTTCATGCTGCTTTGTAGAAGCGAGAGGATTCCCAGGGGAAGTGCACTCCAAAGCCGCTCATTGAGGCTTATAATCTCGTACCTGGAGAGAGGAGCCCCGCTCAGGGTCCCGGATCCTGCAGGAAACTTTGTATGACACAGGCGTGTGGGGCTATTAGACACCTGTTCTCTAACATGCTTATCTGTCATGGGGGATTACAGCTCAGTGTGCGGCAGGTCTCCGGGTTAGGTTACCGGATCGGCCCTGTGTATCCCGATGCAGCCTATCAATTGTAAATGGGCCGTACGTCATTCTGCCCATTGTGGTTTGTATGGACAGGGTACGGTAACAATATGGAGGTGGTTGTAGTTTGGATAGACTTCACCCACATGAGTAGGATAAGGGTCTCATGACTGTGGATCATTAGAACTACAACTCCCAGCATGTCCTGACAGCCGAAGACAACAAAGTCCTACCATATCTACACCTGCAGTAATGGTTTCCAATCTATACTACCTGCAAGTTCTAACAGTAAAAATGTCTAACTGTAACAGCATTGAGAGTCTTGTGTAATATAATGCAGCAGCATGCAACCTCCGACTACTGGACAACTACAACTCCCAGCATGCTCTGACAGCCAGAGACATTACTAACGTTTCTCAAGTCTACTCAGGCTATTCCTCAAGTGTCTAACCTGCTGCTCTTTAGCTTGCCCAGCATGCCCTGACAGCCAAGCCAAGGACCCTACCCATCCAATGGACCCCAGCTGAGTCCCTTGGGCTCTGTTCATGTCCATGTGCAACCTGTATGCAAAACTATAACTCCCTGCATGTGCTGACAGTCAACTAGTAACCGTAACACGTAGTATATACATGTATACAACAAGAACCCCTATGAATATTAACAGAGCATAGCCTTACATGCTGTATGTGCTACAAAGTAGTCGTAGGGGGTGGGGAAGTCATCCCATTAGGAATCACTGCAGTCAGTCACGTCATGGCCTGAAACGGCTGATAACAGGGACCAATAGATGACATCCAACTGCACCGCAAACAGACCGTTGCCCTTTAAGAGTCCCCATTTTCTGTACATTGCGCGCTCGCTTTACTGAACCCAAGCTGAAAGTTCACAGGTGTCAGATTCAGGGTCAGGCCGCCTGTACGGCGTACGCTCCACCTTTTCTCGGAGCGCTCGGTGATACCTTGGTGGGTGCGCGGGAGGTGTCAGCCCTGAGAGAGAAAGGGGTCTGCATGGGGCGGGCTCATGATTTGGGAAAGTTTGGCAATAATGTGAGGGGAGGATGGGCGAAGGAGAGGGAGAAAGAAAACTTGTATGAGAGCCTGAAGGGGGGAGTGGGGGGCGGCTGAGGAAGAATAGGTAGTAAAATAAGGGGGTGACGGCCCGAGGAGGGGGAGACGGAGGGGAACACAAAGCTATGTGGCCCAGAACAGAGCAAAGTCATTATTTCGGCGAGGAGAAAGTAGGAAGCGGTTGCTAAGGAACGAGGGGAAAGAGGCCTTGGTGTTTGTTTTCATCGCCAGAGCCGAGGGCAGAGTGCAGGGATCCGAGAAAAGAGACTGCGCTCCAAAAAGAAAGAAGGGTCCCTTTAACCCCTCCACCGCTGGCAGCTCCTCCCCACACAATACATTCTTTTATGGTTCCCACACTCATTGTCGCAGCACCCGGCGGCCGCGCTCTTGTCTGTTCGCATATTACGCCGTGCGCTATTCAGTCTACATTAAGAAAGTGCATTAATAGCGACCCCACCACAACGCCGAGCCGTATTAGCAGCCCCCCACCATGTTAGGAGGTTTTACAGTCCTCCTGTGAAAGGCTATTAAGAAAGGCTATTCTTCTCCTACCTTTAGATGTCGCCGCTGTTTGGTATATAATCTGATTTTCTTCCATATGCAAATGAGTTCTCTCGCAGCACTGGGGGCGGTCCCCAGCACTCAAACAGCACTGGGGGCGTCCCCAATACGTAGTAGGCCGAAAAAATTCAGTTTTAATGATAGGATCCCTTTGAAGGGGTTGTGCAGGACTTCGAAAACATGGCGGCTTTCTTCTTTTCAGGAAGTGATCTCGCGTCCATTGATCGCTGGGTAATGCCAAATCTCTGTCCTATTAAAATGAATGGGATTGAGTTGCAGCATGGCCATGTAATTGGGTGGCACGGTCTCATCGTAGGGTAACATCACCCTCCATGTTTAAAGTGTTGATTCCCAAGTGACCCCTCTACCCATGTCTCCTATTTACCCCTTTTCTATATTCTGTTCTGTAGGTAAATGGACAGAACGTGGATGGCATGAAGCATTCTGAGGTGGTAGGGAACATAAAAGCCAAAGACAACGAGACGACGTTACTGGTGGTGGATCCGGAAACAGATGACTACTTCAAGAAGTTAGGGGTCACCCCCACCGAAGCCCATATCAAAGGAGGTACGTCCTGTCATCATAGACCATGTGATCGAAACGTTGAGGGATTCCTCATAGCAAATCATCAAATTGGGAACATTATAATCTGGTCACCCCTAATCCTAATATCCCCCGTTAGCTCCATCGCAATCCTCTTTACCTTTAATAGGAAAACATTTGCAACAAAAAGTAGCCGTGTGCCAGTTACCCTATATACCCGCACGGTTCTACCTGCATTTGCCCCAGCTTTGTAAATTCCAAATTAAAATTCCCTCTGAAATTTTTGAGCTTTTTGTCATTTCTCACATTTGTGCATTTTTTCCTGTTTTAGGTGTAATCCCGCAGTCGATGACCAATGGAGTGACCAAAACACAGGTCAGTATACAGGGTGCCAGCAATAGGGAGGGTTAAAAGGGACGGGCCATTACTATAAATATAGAAGAAAGTCCTATAGGAATATATCCAGTGCCTAGGGTGTTATGGACACTTATCCGCTATACACAGGACAGGGCATAAGTGTCTGATCAGTAGGAGTCCAACCACCGGGTCCCCCAGTGATCAGAAGGATGGAGACACAGAGACCCCAAAAGCCTCCTTGTGAATGGAGAGAGGGTGCACTTGTGTAACCGGCACTCCATTGACTTCTATAGGGCTGTCCCAGCATCCCCATAGAAGTGAATGGAGTGCCGATCATCCAAGCACATTGGTGGCCTTAGGAGGACCTCCTGGTCAGACCTGGGGGACCTGGCAATTGGGTTCCCACATCCTGTGTATAGCGGATAAGTGTATATACAGGGACTGTCCCTTTAAACAGGTTGCACAGGATTAGAAATACATGTCTGCTTTCTTCTAGAAATAGCACCACACCTGTCCTGGGGTTGTCGCTGGAATTGCAGGTCTAAGGTCTGATTCACATGGCTGTCGTGTGGCCCTGACTGCAGGAGGGATCTGTGATTCCTGTAGGTTCGGATCATGAGCTCCATGGTCAGGACGGCATCGGTGGTCGTAATCCACAGCTAGATATCAGCTTTCTGAATTGGAAACAAGGCAGATCTCTCCCATGTGAACATTTGATTGGAGGGACGTTTTTGTGTGTGCACTGACACGACGTGACCCTTAGGATTAGATCTTATGTAACTAGTCACACAGGGAACAGGGATAGAACTGACGTCATATCTAGGGTAATACGAGCACAATGTGAAATAGCTAAATTTTGCAATTATTTTGCGTATCAAAGTCAATGGCCCTGAGGTTCCCGCATTGTTTTATCACAAGAGCCGCGGGGACATTGACTTCAACGGGGGGAAAAAAAGCAAAATCCTGCTCTAGTTCAACTACTGCTTGACTATTTTTTTTTTTTAATTTTTGGATATTTTTGCAACGAGCCCGACCCTTCCTAACACCCTGACATCTCTATACGGCTCATTCTTCTCCGCACTGTGGTGTATACGAGGCAGGGGCGGTTTCCTCCGGCGTGGGTTTTTTCCTATTTGTTTGGGAAGTTCTGAGTCTCCGCACTTGTAAAGAGGAACTTGCTATTTCAACGCTTTCACTCCGAAAAATGTCTCTCTGCCATGTATTGAAAAGCGCCAAATGTAATCCCCCACCCTGTAGAATCCTGGGACGACTCCAGGCAGGAAATGTTCAGCCATTTGCCAAGGCAATGGTTATTGAGAGTGTTTGGTGTAGAAGCAACGCACGTATACTCAGCAAGCAGCTGTCTACAGTATATAGTGAGGACTACAACCTGACACACAGGCCTCTGCGGATGATAGGAGTAATCCTCCTGCTGGGGAATCCGTTCAGTCTATGGGATTGTCCGCAGCGTCTGCTTTAAGGTGGATTAAAAGGAATTTGTCGGGGTATTATATCCAGATTATGGGTCTGTCTGCCTGCAGCTGATCATGGTGGGGGTCTAGCTGTAAGCTGTCCCGATAGGGGGAGGGGTCTTCATTTTTTGCTACATGGTGCAGTATTTCTGGGTTCATAGTGTATGGATTCCAATAGGCAACTATGGGGCTGCAAGTCCAAGCCAGTCACGGTGCAAACAGCGACATGAAACCCTATGATGCTATCAGTATGGTCATTAGACCTGTGCTTGGGCCAGGACTCATGGCTGTGATATGGACACTGACTTTTGGCTACTGAGGCCTAAAGATGGCCACACACATAGGCTGACTGCTGTCTCTCCTAACACATGCATGCTTGGCTCAGTGGTACCTGCATATCTTCTGATTTCGGAGAGTAAGCTGCTGTTGGACGCCACTTAAAGGGGTTGTCCGAGCTAAAGTCAAATCTTTCTCAGGGTGGGCTGTAAACTAAAAACGAAATGATACCCCCCACGTCCTCTGTTCTCAGACAGAACCTCTCCTGTTCCCTCTCGTCCGAGGAGTGCGGGGTCTGGGAGTGCAGAGGATCAGGTGACTCTCTTGCCTCAGTGCTCCCATTCTGGGTACTGGTGATGAATCATGCTGGGTTCACACTAGCGTTGTCCTCTGTCATTGGGGTCCACCAGTGGGCTACACATGGACACCGACTATAACGGGGTCCGCCGTTTGAAAACTGAAAGAGGTGGAAAGAAACGTCCTCCGTGCAGGACTCTTCTCTCCGCTGATTTTTGGCATTTTCTTGGCGCAGACGTGACGTGACGTCACCGGTACCCAACATGATCACCTGACCCTCCGCACTTCGAGCCCCTGCAGCAGAGGGAATGGGGGATGCATCACCTGAGCCAAGGACTGGGGTTAGGTAAGAATCCGCCTCAACCCCCTGTGAGATTTTAATTTACCCCCGGACAACCCCTTTAAGAACATAAGGATTTGATATGATGCCGAGATTGTAGTGGCTTCATAGGTTTGGTAGACATAAATCCTGTGTATATGGCACATGCGGCATTGTATATGAAGACCCTTTTGTTTTCTATTACAGCTCAATGGCGGCTCCTCGACTTCCTCATCTCACAGTGATTTGCAGAGCCCGGACAAAGACTCACAGGTAATAAAAGGCCCCAAGTCCTTTATGTGCTGGGACGCAGCAGCTGCCATCTTATATGGGTCACCGGAGGTCATCTGAGAGCAGACTAGTATTGTGTAGCAGCAGCCATATACTTACACGGCAATGACAACAATATATTTGCTGATCTCGATCCACAGTCTCTGTGACAATCCTGCAGATTAGAAGGGGAAATGTTATCCAGTAGTGCAGCCTTAGGGTTTAGGCCTTCAATGTGAAGGGGGTTCTCCAGGGGGTGGTAGAGTTCCCACATAGTAAAATACCATATAAGTGCCCACACAGTATATTGTTCTGTAAGTGTCCCTACACATTATAGTGACCCCCATCGAGTATATTTTCCCAGCTCAGCTCCCACGCAGTTCACGGCCTAGGCAGTCAGTATGGTTGTGTACTCTCCTGTCTTAAGATTCCCCGGTCCTGGTGTAGAGAAGGAGTGTAATCTTAAGATTGGTGAGTACAGAACCGTACTCACTGCCGGGGCCCCTATGGTAACCAATGAACGCCTCCATCAGTACTGGTCAGAGTGGGGCCTAGTCACCAATGAGCCTTCTGATGGTCACCTAGGACGGGGGTAGGGAACCTTCGGCTCTCCAGCTGCTGTGAAACTACAACTCCCAGCATGCTCCATTCACTTCCAAGGGAGTTCCAAGAACAGCAGAGCCAGTATGCATGCTGGGAGTTGTAGTTTTGCAACAGCTGGAGAGCCGTACGTTCCCCACCTCTGACCTAGGAGATTGGCGGCCAGAGATGCTCAGCACTAGGGTGGTTATAGCCATAAAACCGCCCCCTTGTACACGCCCCTGGTAGATTATATATACAAAGACATTAAATTAATACTCCACCTCACACCTTTGTGTTCCAGGCAGGCGACCTGATCCGAAAAGATCCCTTTGAAGAGAGCGGGCTACGTCTCAGCCCCACAGCAGCCGAAGCAAAGGAAAAGGCCCGCGCAAAGAGAGCCAACAAAAGGGCTCCCCAAATGGACTGGAACAAGAAACACGAACTCTTCAGCAACTTCTGATCTCGCCTCTCACAACAGGAACGGTCGGGACGAGAGCGGTCGCAGGACTCACACCCCTTTCTCCCACTAAACGCTGCGTATTAACCCGGAGGGCGCAGATTAAAAACCGACTAACGAGAGGTCGTCACCAAACCTATATCTGTTTAACCATTTCAGCCATGTGGCATTTCAAGGCATATCATGTTGACTGTTCAGTGCCAGGCCACATATTATACCCACACCAGCATCAGAGGACGGATCGGGCCTGGGAAAATAGGGTGCGATCTGTGCGGGCATTATTGTCTTAATGGGTCACGGGTGTACCGGGGGGGGGGATTGAAAGAAGAATCTAACTCAAGACTGGAATGTAGACAGAAAAAGCAATGAATTGTGGGAATTGACGACAAGGACAGCAGTTCTCCATTGCTAAACCAGCGGGGTCCTGGCAGCTGCGTGGTCCTCCTCCTGTGTTTATAAGACTGCTTCCTCATCCTGTCCTGCGGTTCCACCAAGGATTAGGATGTAGGATTTCCTCCGCCAGGAGACCTGTCATGTCAGCAGGCCGAGTGCCTTCTTATAGGTGCGCACCTCCCCAAAGTCACTCACTAAGACCCTAAACATTCCAAGGAACCTTAAATCATGGCCATGCATTCTCACTAGATAGGAAGATTGCACAATTTCGTCCTGACAGCTGGAAGACATGGCTGTGTTAACACTTTTGCTGCCAACTCCCCCTGCTAGCGGAAAGTAGTGCATGAGAATACGGGGATGATACGTCTCAGAGTTATCTTGCAACCCCCTCTGTGTTATCATCTGTGGGTTGGGGGAGGGGGGCACAATTCGGGCCTCATGTGGAATAGGCAGAGCATCGCACGTCAGACTGTCCCTTGGGGTCGCACATTCCTCACTGCAGCCCAGAACCGCTGGCTCTCGCTTACCCACTCGATGTGCACATGGTTTGAGTTATATGGAAAAATAACAAGGCTCGGAGTCAAGTCACTCAGCAGTCTACCCCTGAGAATTGGAGTAAGTGCCCCCGAGCTTAGCACAAAGATATAGGGGCGTAGCTGGGGCACGTGCCCCGTGTGTGGACCGTCATGGGGGCGACAAGAAGCCACTTTTATATATTTAGACAGAGAGGACTGAACTGAACCTTTGCCCGGGTGCAGGTAGGCCTGGCTGTAGCTCTACATAGGGGAGATGTCACATATAGCAGTGATTAGATTAACCCCTTGGGGCACAGCTGAAGATTCGGGAACCACCTCCTTCCCATCAGTCTTGTAAGTGGTCCAGCACCTGGGTAGTCGGGCAAATGTCCATAAGCATACAGGACTGGTTGGGCTGAAGATCGGTTTTTCCAGAGCGGGCAGGGTAACGTTGGCTGTAGCTCCCCACCCATTAGCAGACACGGTCCTCTGTCCTCCTACAATAGATCCTTTCAGCGAGATCAAAAAATACAGGAACATTTGGCCGCTTTGCTTTCACTGCAAAATATGGCTTTTTGGGTCAGGGGTGAAAGCCGTATTTAATGGATAGGCTAAGATTTGACGCACGGCCTCGGAAGTCCCCCGTTATTAAAAAAATATATATAATTTAACCCTGCGGCATGTTAATACCTCTTATGTCCCGGATTAACAAGCTGCCCGGATCATGTTGTCCGTGTGAAAGCTCTTCTTACAAAATCTATAGACCTTAAGCTGACCCAGGAATGCTGTTTTAATCACGTCACGGGGGATTAGGTCGAATTTGGCCAAATAAAATATCTTTTTACTATAATTCTTTTCCATGAAAAACAACAACAAAAGAAAAGTTTCCTTGTTACACATGTTTAAGACAACGGCGCCCCCTCATGGCCATATTGAAAGCGCCCAATTACTGCAAGGCAGGCGGACATCAGCCATTGGATAGTAAAACACATGGAGTATTTAATCTAGAGGATCCAGACCTCGTAAGGGTCACGTCGTCATTCTCTATAGTTATCAGGCCACACCGGGGAGTTGGAGGAAAACTCGTATTATTATAAGGTTGTCTGATGATAATTCCCGATTCGGCACAATTAATCGTCCCATGGATCATTCGTGTACTTGCTGACCTTTGGGATGAACCTTTACGGTCAGACGTCACTGCAGGTGTAGGTGCAGGACCTTCATGTGCTGACCACATGATGCTACGGCTGTAAGATCCTGCTCCACTGGGCCGGGGTAACCCCATATAGTGATGGATAGGGATAGAAAGTTTGTAAATGACTGAATATGATGAAACCGATCCTTGAGCTGAAGTCTTAGGACCGCTCGGTGTGGGGTTATTGTCATACGTATGTCCATTCTGCAGCCATTATATACAAGATTAGCTGACATGACGGGGCCTTAGCTTCTAGCTCATCTACACACCCAGGTAGGCAATGTATGGCTGCGGACCTCAGTCCCATAAATCAGAACGGAGGTTAAGGTGGGTCCCATGGGGTTCATCTTGGTCCCATTATACAGTATTGAGGTTGAGCTTAATCCAGTGACTCAATATGGTGTTAAAGTTGGTCCCTTAACTTAGCAATAGGCTTGAGCTTGGTCCCATCACCCAGTATTGAGGTTGAGCTTGGTCCCATCACCCAGTATTGAGGTTGAGCTTGGTCCCATCACCCAGTATTGGGTTGGAAGCTGGTCCCACCATACAGCATTGAGGTTGAGCTTGGTCCCATCATACACATTATTGGGTTTGAAGCTGGTTCCACCATACAGCATTGAGGTTGCACTTGGTCCAGTCATTCACTATGGTGTTAAGGTTGGTACCATTACTCACTATTGGGGGTTAAGGTTGGCCCCATCACTAGGGTTGGGCCTGGTACCATTGTTTTGTTTGCTTCTATCACCCATGACTAAGGTTGGGCCTGGTCACATCTCTTACAATGGGGGGTTGAGTTTGGTGCCATTCCAGGCCCTATCGTTCAGGATTTTGGCTGAGCCTGGTCCTATTGTTCTGTTTGGTCCCATCACTCCTGTTGTTATGGTGCTAAGGTTGGTCCCATCACTCAGCATTGTGGTTGCGCTTGGTACCATCACTCACACTATTGGGGTTAAAGTTGGGACCAGGCTGAACCCCGGTGATGAGGCCATCACTCACTATTGGGGTTAAGGTTGGCCCTATCACTAGGGTCGGGCCTGGTCCCATCACTCACCATTGGAGATTGAGCCTGGCACCATTGTTCTGTTTGGGTCCTATCATTCATGACCGAGGTTGGGCCTGGTTCCATCTCTTACAATTGGGGGTTGAGTTTGGTGCCATTTTAGGTCCTATCGTTCAGTATTTTGGCTGAGCCTGGTCCCATCACTCACCATTGAGGGTTGAGCCTGGTCCTGTTTGGTCCCATCACTCCCATTGAGTTTACCCCCATGACCCTGCAGCCATTCTACAGTTTGGTCCCATCACTTACAAGACAGACCCCACTGCGCAGCCTTCAGGTCCCATCGTTCACCATTTTTTAAGCAAGTTCTAGACTCTAACCTCTGCGGCCAGCTAAAGTGAACAATAGCCATTATGTAGAAAGTTTTTGGAAAGTGACCCCCGAGTAGCTGCGGTGACCGGACTCGCCCACTGGTTTATGCCATAGACAGGAGAACTGGCTGCCATTGTGTAGGACTAATAGTATGTGCTGGCACTGCGGGAAGGAAGGAGCAGAAGACGCCGAAATCGCAGCTCGCCCTACGTCACCCCTCCCTCCTTAATAACACAGAAGTGCCGACCATAACACCCTGGGGTGCTGGATGGAAATGGTCAAGTACGTGGACTGAAGCGTGGAGACGGCATGTTATGCGTATACATATGAAGGACGTGGCGGTCGGAACCGGATGTCGCTCATTATTATATTTTTAACAAACCAATGGATTTTGTTTTTTTTTAAATGGACGTAGGATTATTTTAAGTGTTTTAAAAACCTGACCACTATGACCGAAAGGTGCCCGGCTAATGCCACTGTATACTACACCACGTCTCATCAGCATGGCAGGCGCACTGCCCCCTGCTGGTGGAATCAGAGGTCTGCGGTATAGTTTTGTATGACGGACAGCTTTTTTTTTTTTTATAGAAGAGACAGACCGGAGATCTCTGCGCCGCGCACGGCCATGACGCTGCCTATATGTAGCTCTGTTTGGAATCATATTTTTGTACTTTTAAACCTGTAAGTATGTAAGGCACATATGTGATAACATTTATCTACGACACACCATATTGTAAACTGCTATGTGCATAATAAAGGCTTTCCCAAGTACCTGGCTGGCGTCCTATGACTGCACACAAGAGTGAGGGGGGTCTATGGCTAGGGACACACTAGAGTCGCCTCTCTGCTGGTCTCGTCCTTCGGAGGAGCTAGACTGCTAAAACCGTGTCTGACGGGCGCCATGGACTAGTGTGGGGTCTGAAACCGGCGGAGGAGAAAGTCCCCCGTGTAGAACCTTCTCCGCTGCCCATTGTCACAGGCCCTGATGTAGTCGTGCTGGTTTTGACTAAAAACTGGCGTAAACATGGCACAAAGTGGTGCGTCTAGGTCACTGGTTCTCAACCTTTCGAATGACGTGACCCCGCGATACAGTTCCTCAGGTTGCGGTGACCCCAAACCAAAAAATAATTTTGGTGGCTACTTCAAAACTGTAATTTTGCTCTAAAAACTGAAGGGATTATGTCAAGATTAATTATCCTTGCTAAAATGTGCAGGTAAATGTCAGTATAATTGACCCCCCCCCCCCCCCCCCCCGTATTATATACTCCTCAGTACACCCCCCAGCCCACTGTATTATATGCTCCTCAGTACCCCACATTGTATTATATACTCCTCAGTACGGCCCCCACCCCACTGTATTATATGCTCCTCAGTACCCCACATTGTATTATATACTCCTCAGTACGGCCCCCACCCCACTGTATTATATGCTCCTCAGTACCCCACATTGTATTATATACTCCTCAGTACGGCCCCCACCCCACTGTATTATATACTCCTCAATACAACACACACACTCTATCATACTTACCCATGAAGAGCCACCGCCGCGCGTCCTCCTCCTTCAGACTGGAGAAGCGATGACGTCATCGCACCTGCATCGGGGGCAGAGGTCACTCTCCGTAGTCAGTGTAGGCCACGGTCGCGCGGCCTAAACTGACAGCTTTCATTTGCACATACAATTTCCCGATTCCCCGTTAGTGAGCGATCCGATAAGTGTCCTTGGTGGACCGCATGTGGCCTGCGGGCTGTAGTTTGAGGACCCCTGGGCTAAAGCCAATGGAAATATGTGTATTCCGATGGCTTTAGGTGACCCCTGTGTTTTGGCTGTTCGACCCTCACCGGGGTCACGTCCCACAGGTTGAAAACCGCTGATCTAGGTGGAGCTAGAATTTGATACGTGGGTGTGGCTTAAATGCACCAAAATAATGTAGAAAGAGTTCTGGTTCGAAGTAACCAAACAAAAAGGTGGTATAAATGCAGCATGCAGTCTAAAGAGACACCAGAGAGAGTTAATATCCAGCATCAGTCACTGTGATAAATCTGGTGTAGTATTAGACTATCCAATAGTATATCTGGGCCAGAGTCTCCAAAACAGACATCGGCTGCAGATCTGAACTTAGTCTAAGCTTCACTGCTTGTCCTAATGTAGGACTGTGCAGACCCCCTCCCTCCCTGATGGACAATGTCCTAGAATTTGTCCCCCCCTCCTCAACATACTACGTTGACATTCTGTACATAGGTCAATTGAAGATAAGTGGGCATCCAATACCCAGGATCCCCATGGGTCAGATGTTTGAACCCGTAGCTGCGCTCCCCAGTGCCGATTCCGCTTCACAAGGTGTATGATGTCACGTTCATAGGTCACATGGCCGAGTGAACGAGCTGATCTGTAATATCAAGCACAGTCACTATAATATTTACTCCCCCCCCAAATAGGCTGACAAAATCTGCAGTGTGTGAATAAAGCCAATGAATTGTGGGACAAATCCTTTAATGATATACAATATATGAAATGAAAGAACATTACACAACTGAAAATCTCCAAATGTACAAAAACGTAACTTTTATTTACAATATAGAAATATATACCTACAGTACATACAGCGTAGTGTCAGGATATAGAAATATATACCTACAGTACATACAGCGTAGTGTCAGGACTAGAGAAATGGGGACTAGATCTTGTTACAGTGGGTTCAAGGGATTGTCCATTGTAGAAAATCTCTTTTTGCTATAAGGATCCATCACAGATCCATTCCTTGGAGGACCAGCCAGCAAGTGTTACATTCTTCTGCAGCAACCCCAGAGGACAAATGAGGTATTACACTGTTCTGATTGAAATCACTGCGCTGTGTAAAGCATGGACATGCTGTGTGCTCCAACGTGAGATATTTATTCCTGAAGGATTCCCCCCCCCCCCCCCACCTTGAATCTTCCAGAAACATTCACCTTCTTCAGGACCCGGGGTCTCGTCACTTCTTTTTATTTGCTCCAGGACAGATGTCTCAGTTTAGGCAGTCAGCGCAGCGGGGTGACACAGGGAGGCAGACCTGCTGTCCAAACCCAACTAATAGCCAATTGATTTCGCTCCAGAGATCCCTATAAGCACAAAGGTCAAAGATCAAGATACGAGGGGGGGGATGTGATGTCATAGCAAGATTAAATGGAGCGCAGGGACAGCGAGATGGCAGGGTGACAGGTCTGCGGTTTACTATGCTCCGGTGCTGGGGTAGGCTATGCCTTCCAATATCCAATACAAATTAGCTCTCCTCCAGAAAGAAGATAGCTGTCTCACTAGCGTCACCTATAGGTAATGACCTGTAACTTTATTAAAAGCCGTGCAACACTTAAGGAATTTTACAGTATTGATGACATCACATCAAATCAATATGTGATTCGTTGGGGTCCGACACCGATCAGCTGGTTGTAGCCTCTTCAGTGAATACCGAGCATAGCACTGTACATTGTATAGTGGCCGTGCCTGGTATTGCAGCTCAGCCTCATTTACTTGCACCATGTTACAGATGAACGTGACGTCATCGCACAGGGAGGAGGCCTCAGACTTGGGCCTTAAGGTCAGACGTTGATTTACAGGGTAGCGCTAGAGCTACAATCTTTTTACATCTTTTGCACAAGCGTTTCCCATGGACCACTGCCTATAAGACTTTCTACACCAGCTGGATCTCTTCAAGGAGAACCAGCACCTTCCAAGAGATCACTCGCTTCTGCAAGGTCAGTACGCTCTACTCTTGAAATACTCTGTGCTGCTGGAGCCCTTCTTCTATCTTTCAGCATGTGATTTCCTCCAACAGGGATCACAAGGACTGGTAGGTAAGGCTTGTGGCCAGCTCGGACCTTACCTTGGCAGCCAGTCCTCGAGGGCCACACGGGTGTCTTCAGGGGTCTTAGTCTCTTTCTTCATCCACTTCAGTCTGTTGGAAATACGATGCACATGAGTGTCCACACCTGAGGAGACAGGACCCGGTCACAGCTATCACTCCACGTGCAAGGAGCTTTAGGCTGGGGCTGCACGGCGACTTTGGCCGCGACGCCTCTCACAAGATCATAGGCTGCAATGTCCCCCCCCCCCTGCGACTCCTTCACCAATGTAAGTGAGTGCAACTGCGACTAATAGAAGATCTTCATAATGAAGATGCAGGATTCATCCTTACCAATCCCAGAAACCTTATTCCAGGCAATATCCATAATCAGATGAGCCATTTTAGGTCCCACCCCGGGAAGCTTCACCAGCTCTGCTACATTGTCAGGAATGTCCCCACCGTACTGCTCCTGCAGAATCTCCGTCGTCTTCTTGATGTATTTAACCTTGTTCTATGGTAAGAAAACAAGACAATGTCACTTATTGCACAATTTAAGGGGTTGTCCTGTCTGGTGATCCTTTCCTTTGCATGCTATCTAGCAGCCACTAGAGGAGAACGCTGGTACTACATGATGACCATTCCAGTGCATGGATGTCCTTGCTATATGAGAAGTCCTACAAAGCAAGAGCCACTCTTTGCTTATAGGGGGACACTGGGGACCACCCCTTTAATTCTGATATCTTTATAATAAAGGGTATACAGTGCAGTCACCTTCCAGAATCCCACTGGATAGATAAGTTTCCCCAGTGTCTCCTCATCCGTCTCCAGTATCCTGCCCACGGTCAGGCCATGTTCTCGCAGTTTGGTCATAGCTGCGGAGGTCACCTGGTCCCTTGTCTGGCTGGACAGCATCAAGGACAGCAGGACCTGGTAGCGCATGACCTACAAAACACAACGGGTGAAGCCTTGGCTGGGCATGCAAATGTATTGAATAGGGAAAGGGGAGTAGCCCCCTGTAAGACACCTCAGGATCATTGGAATAAAAGACCCTCACTCAGACAGAATACAAGGTACCCCCGTTCTCATGATAGGTGCGGGTCCTAGTGGTAAGACTGCTACCGAGCATACACTTATCCCCTATAATGTGGTTATACTATCCGAAATACTGAACGCCAACAATGTACATCAGAAAATATCGCACAAGTGAGCCGTAGACAGCGCCAGATCTGTATATAAGGTGCAATAAATCCAGACATAGACACAGATGTAAATATAGATAGGTCTTTCATCTGCTTAGTGTGTGGTGGGGGAGACTTCATGGGAATTTACTGGCATTCCAGCAAAGGAGGCCATAAAGCAGACATCTGCTGCAAGGTATCTTCAAACACACACAGAAATCACACGCAGCCCACGCCTGGCCCCGGCCTGTGTATGTCAGAACATGCTGGGAGTTGTAGTGTCACGGCAGAGGTCAGCGAGATCAGGTCTAATCCTGGCACACATGCCCATACATCAGCGCCGGGCCTGAGGAGATGCCCTTATTGTACCAGGGCCAGTTTGCAGCATCTGCTTGCAATGTGTGCGCTGTCCTGGCACTGGTCCCCAGTTCAAAGAAGAACCTACTGGAAGATTAAAGGGATTGTATACCCTCCACCTCCCCTTAACTTTCACATGTTCTTTTATAGCAAGTTCGGCTGACGGGGGGTCCCCTGCTAAGATGCCCCCTCTACAGCATGTCAGGAGACTACACCGACATCTTGCTGTAATGAACAGATGACTTGGATTCTGGCAGAATGATAAAAACCTGGAGGACCCCTTTAAGCATAAGTATAATATGTCCTGGGTTCCGCACACACACATATATATATATGTGTATATTGCAGACTTGTGTCCGTTGAACAGAAAGCAGACCCAGGGCAAACCTTCCGATTGCGTGGCAGTGGGTGTGTGCTGCCATCTTGTGGTCACATTCTAAACTACATAAAACAGATTAGAAATCACTCTAGAAATAGACACATGACAAAGGCAGATGATGATTGTTTACTAGGATAGGGAGAGCGGGATAAGCAGCCAGCAAACACATCTGATGCCGCTTATCTCACGTTTGGCACGTGAAGCTGCAATCATAAATAACTCACTGGTCAAAGCCTTTGGAGCCAAGGAGATAGGCCAGCATTCATCTATGCCAAGGCTCAGCAACTTGCAGCATGCAAGCTGTTGTAAAACCACAACTCCCAGCATGCATACTTGGTTTACGGTTCTCAAAACTCCCATAGAAGAGAATGAAACATGCTGGGAGTTGTAGTTTCACAGCAGCTGGATTGCCAAAGGATGTTACCCTTAATCTTTGCTGTCAGGCCAGCTTAAGGAGATCTCTAGGCCTATTCTTCTACCAAATTTGACAATGAATGGGGACATCTGTTTTCTGGGTAAGACCATCGCTGTGCAAACTGTTCAACGCAAAGCAAGTATCGTGCACGGGTTCTATCAATTACAATAGGATACTCACTGGGCACTGGAAGATACACAGCATGCAGCTGCCTCTCTCCAAGCAAGGTGTTCCACAAATGGTCTGAGGCTTGACATGTACCTGCGTCTAACCCTAGTCATAGACCAAGGCTGCAGAGCGACATGAATATTGCAATGTCGCATCTAATGAATGACTATGGTGTCATGATGGAACATGGCCGTCACAAAAAAAATACCCTGTTTATTGCTCATTGCATTCACACAACATTGCCATCACTGGCTACAACTTGCTTGACTACAATTTACCTGTTTTTTTGCAGCAGCTTCAGATACATTTTTGGTTGCATAATCTGCTGTTGCACCAAAAAAGTCACCCTGACATTAAAGCGATGAAGATGAATACTCTGACTAATCTGAAACCATTGAATTAGATGTGTGAGCAGACAGCAGACAGACACAGGTTCTGACAACCATCTGCAGCCCACTGCACAAGTAATACATCAGTGTCAAAATCATACTTGTACGGTCAATGACCACCACAGGTAGCCCGGGACTCGCCTGCACACGGTTGCCGCATCCAGATCAGTGTGGCCCCCTCAGCTGGGGACTGTAAATAATGGGAGGGATATGTTTAGGCCCCATGCACACAAGGCAATCGAGGCTGGAAAATCCAGTAGGTATATCAGCCGAACCTGGTCAGGAGACGGGATTCTCGCCTCATTGTGATCTATAATGCGGAGAGTCCCGGCCTGCCCAAGCTCCGCTGTCCCATGTTGTATATAGTACAGGACGGTATAGCTGCAAGGAGACCGGGACTCCCAGCAGATCACTATAGTGCAAGGACTCTGTGGACTAGATGTATGGTCAGGTCAGACTGTCTTGTCTGTATGGGGCCTTGGGCCAAGCATAAATGACAGGAATTATGTATTTAAGACTTAGAAACTGGTCATGAAAGTTACTCCGATTTGTCACCTGTGCTATTTTTTGCACTTAGCACTGTAGCCATGTTGGTGCTGTATATTATCAGGGAATACCTGGGGCTCGGCGTTCTGATCAAAACACTTTTCTGCCCCCATCTGATCCACGGGGGCGTCACGGCCGCTCCTCATCTGCCGGATGTTCTCCAGTTGTTTCCTCCAATTCTTGGGCTCCCACTTGAGCTTCTTGTCCGTGTTTTCCACCACCTCATATTGCACCTGGATCCTTCTCTTACTCGCTGCTCCTCCGGGTGACGCTGCCTTAACAACCTGACCTGAAAAACAGTAAGGGATTAGATTTCGGGTTTGTCCTGTTTCTTATGCAGGTAATAGGGGCCCCATTCTAAAGCCGTGTATAATACGGCGTCTCCTAATGTGGCCATTGGGCTCTGCAGACTGTGGGGCCCGGTAGTGACCACAACTTACACTATGGCCTTGTTTGGCCCCTATAACCTTCTGTGGGGACGTGTCTGTCACTCATTTTGGTTACATCTTATGCACATCTCTCTGATATACTGGAATAGAGTCATATATAACATGCAACAGAATCTTGCTTTATGACATGCTGCAAAAAAATGAATCAGAGGGGCGGGGCTAAGCAATTTGCAAATTGAGCAAAACTTGGGAGCTAATATACGGTTTGCAGGTAGGACAGCGCCACCAGGTGGCATACACATGTTACATAACATGCTATACAGTGCAGTATATACAAGCCATAAGTACTGGGCACATACACCCCATCCCATGACGAGCAGCACCCCCTACCTGCGGCCTGCTCCTGGCTCCCGGCCTTCCCCCCTCCGAGTATCTTCCTCCCGCTTCTTGTTATCCTTCCAGCGCTCATTTCCCCTTCACATGCTCAGGGACCCCCCCAGAACTACAACTCCCAGCAGTCACCTCTGCCAGGATGCAGCACGTGACCTCCGAGGTGGGCGGAGCCAGGGATGGGAGGGGGCGGTGCTTGCAGGCCCTAAAGCCGAGAGCTGAAGTAGAGAGCGCTGGCCGGGCGTGCGAGTGACAGGAGGGCTGCGGAGCTCCAGGTCAGTCCGGTGGTGCTGAGGGGTCGGGCAGTGGGGGCTCTCCGGGCTCCGGTTTGCGCCTGTTTGCTCGGTGTCTGCGCCTGCTCGGAGGTTGTTGACGTTGTTGTTACTTCCCCAGCAGTCTGCAGACACTTCCCCTTCTAGTCCTGTATTCTGCGGCCACACTACTGCCCCCGTGTCCCAGGGCATGCTGGGAGTTGTAGTCGGTGGGATTGGTGAATTATGCATGGACTATTGCACTGGTGCTTGATGTCACAGACTGGCCTGGCTGCTGCAGCACCTCTTGATGATGTTCTCCTATATGTGCTGTTTACTTTCCAGCTCCTGCGTCATGTCTTGGCATTTGCCCCCAGCTCCTGCGGCACCTCTTGGCGTCTGTTAAGCCTTGCTGTGGTGGATGCGGCACCTCTTGTTCTTTACCCTTTAGATGCTGTGTTGTATCTTGGCGTTTACACTCCCCCAGCCCCTGTGTCAGTCCCCATTTCCTCTGGCTGCTGCAGCACCTCTTGTTGTTTACCCTGCGACTGCTGCATCATGTTTTGGTGATTACACTCCCCCCAGTCCTGTGTCAATTGGAAGTGTCTGCCCCCTTTTTCTCCTACTGCTGCGGCACCTCTTGGTGTTTGCCATTAGCTGCTGCGTCATGTGTTGGTGTTTGTTTCCTCCGGCCACACCTCACCGTCTCTATCCCCCTTTCCCCTGGCTGCTGCAGCACCTCTTCATGTTTTACCTTTCAGCTCCTGCACCCTGTGTTTGCACCTTCCCCAACTCCTGCAGCACCTCTTGCCTTTGCTGCCTGCTGTATCTCCCCTTGACATTTGGCCTTTGCTGCCTGCCGTATCTCCCCCTGACATTTGCCCTCCAGCTGCTGCAGCACCTCTTGGCCTTTGCTGCCTGCTGTATCTCCCCTTGACATTTGCCCTCCAGCTACTGCAGCACCTCTTCTACAACGCTGCCGTGTCACTCCTTGGCTGGCACTTGAACAGTTCGCATTGTACAGTCCAGCTGCTGCAGAACCTCGTTGAGAAGGCGGAGTTTGGTTTGTAATGTTTTCATTAGTCTTCAAAAAGAGGTTCTGCAGTAGCCTTATGGTTGTGGACAATCCCTTTAAGTTATGTCTTGCTCCAGCCAGTATATTGCTTGTTCTCCCTATATACGGAGCCATCTATGTGACATCTCTGTGTTCTTTTAGGGCCCCCCAATCCCTGCAGCCATGGCGAAACAAATGGGCAAAGACCCCGGTCTGAAGGAGAAGGTGATAATGTTCCTGGGTCTGAAACCCTCACGTGGGAAGTCCAAACATCCCGAGTGGCGGCAGCCGGAGTACATCATCACAGCGGAGCTCCAGAAAGTGAGAACTGCCGAAATGTGAAGGATCCTTTACTGCACGTCACAAATGTGAAAACTATATGTTACTATCTCATTGCTGTGCTGAGATGGGATCACTTGCTATCACAGGCCCAGTGACTGAGGCTGCACTACTGAGAGTCTACGTGGCTCCTTTTGTTGTTGGGTTCTGTGTTTTGGGGGAAGCCCCGAGGCTGCACATGATGCATAAAGTAAGATGGGTCTGATTGTTATGGCAGCAGGGTCACTTTTTGTCAGTCACTGTTCGGCCTTCACCTCCTAAAAGCTGCGCTCTGATTGGTTGCCGCGTCTTGGCCGCTCTTTATACGGCAGTCTTATACTTACACCCTCGTTCATCCCTGTTCACATCTGACTTTTTCCTCTATCAGGAGCTGAGCTCAGAGAGTGCGCTGAACATACGTGTCCGAGCCATGAGTCAAGTCTGCGAGCTGGCAAAAACCAAAAAATTTGAAGATGTGAGTGTCACTAAATGTTCTCTTTGAGTTACGTGTACCTTGGTTGTCGGGTTAAGAGAGAGGCTGCAGTGTAAAACATGGGGGGAGATCAATGCAGCAGCCCACACCAGCAGGGTCATGGCTCGCTGCACTGGCAGTTGCCATTCTAGAGCATAGCAATAATCAGGGTCTGTCTGAGCAGGGATAGTGGGAGGGGTTTATGCTTCCTGTCTGAGTAAGCACAGCTGCAGGGTAAAGCATGGTGGGAAGAACAATGCAGCAGCCCACACCAGCAGGGTTATAGGTCACTGCACCGGGAGTTGCCATTCTAGAGCATAGCAATAATCAGGGTCTGTCTGTGCAGAGACAGTGGGAGGGGCAAGCACAGCTGCAGGGTAAAGCATAGGGGAGGAACAGAACCGCAGCACCAGATCCTAAGCTTTTTTTTGTTCTTGAATTCTCTTCATGATTCGCCACCATCTTGCTTGTACAATTCCAGCACGCAGTGGAAGCCATCTGGACCTCCATCGCTGATCTCCTGCAACCTGAGCAGCAGCCAGAGGCCAGACACGGCGTACTCAACCTGATGAAAAGTCTCATTATAGGACAGGTAAGGGGGGGGGCTCACCTTGTGGGGTAATCAATAGTGAGGACATGCTGGGAGTTGTAGTTCTACATCAGCCTGACGGGGGCACGTGGTATAAGAATGTCCCCTTTTTTTGCAGGGTGACCGACTGGGGTTTCTCCGGGCCCATTTCTTCCGTGTTATAAAGGATTACCCCAGCAATGAGGATGTTGGGGAGAGGTTGGAGGTCTTCAAAGCTCTCACCGATAACGGCCGAGACATCGCCTATCTGGAGGAGGACCTGGGTAGGTATTAAAGGGGTCGTCCGGACTTAAGTTATGGTATAGACTGTCCTCGGGAGAGGCCCTAAATACCTTATTGGTGGGGGCTGAGTGTGGGCCCCGGGACTGATCAGCAGTACACAGCAGCTTCTGGTGTCCTGCACATGGCAGTAAACAGAATGCTCAGTCCCTGTATAGGCGACATGCAACTCAACAACTGCTGACTTCAGTGAGCTGCAGCTTTGGCTGTGACTAGAGTATAACCTGATGACTTTAGGATTGTATTCCCTGCTGGTAACATCATGTCTTCCTCTTATTTCAGCGGCGTTTGTCCTGGAGTGGATGGAGTTCGCTTTGACTCCAGATTTTCTGCTGGTGTTGGTGAATCTGGTGAAGTTTCACAGTTGTTATCTGGAGAATTACATTGCGGCTATGGTGCAGTGAGTATCGCCGGCACTTCACAAGTCACTACACAATATTATTGTATACCCATGTGACGACACTCCTGAAGCAGCAACGTGGAAACAGTCAGCAAGCTCCTTATTGGGCAGCAGCTTATCTTCAGGGTCCATAGTCCTAACTGATCGTAAATTCTCATACGGCAGGTTTGGTGTGGAAATTTCTGCAATGGAGTTAGTCTCAGAAATTTTTGCAACAGGAGGGCAACACGGTGGCTCAGTGGTTAGCACTGCAGCCTTGCAGCGCTGGAGTCCTACCAATTCTGCCAATATGATGTGAAATTACCCTTAAAGAGGACCTTTCACCATATCCGGGCACAGGCAGTGTTATATACTGCCAGAAAGCTGACAGTGCGCTGAATTCAGCGCACTGTCAGCTTTCCCGATCCGTGCCCGGTGTAAAGCGCTATTGGTCCCGGTACCGTAGCGCTTTACAGTCAGAAGGGCGTTTCTGACCATTAGCCAGAGACGTCCTTCTGCCTCGCGGCGCCTATCGCGCTGTGCTGTGGAGCGGGGAGGAACGCCCCCTCCCTCTCCTGATAATGCTCGTCTATGGACAAGCTGTGTGAGCAGAGGGAGGGGGCGTTCCTCCCGGCTCCACAGCACAGCGCGATAGGCGCCGCAAGGCAGAAGGACGTCTCTGGCTAATGGTCAGAAACGCCCTTCTGACTGTAAAGCGCTACGGTACCGGGACCGATAGCGCTTTACACGGGGCACGGATCAGGAAAGCCGACAGTGCGCTGAATTCAGCGCACTGTCAGCTTTCTGGCAGTATATAACACTGCCTGTGCCCGGATATGGTGAAAGGTCCTCTTTAAGGGGATATTCTGAGATTGGTGTCAGACCTGGGTCTATAATACCAATGGAAGGGGGTCATGAAGACCACTACTCACTATAGGTTTCTGATATTTTAACCCATTCATAGC
Organism: Leptodactylus fuscus; assembly: GCF_031893055.1. Lineage (NCBI taxonomy): Eukaryota > Metazoa > Chordata > Amphibia > Anura > Leptodactylidae > Leptodactylus > Leptodactylus fuscus. The sequence continues at coordinate 12,688,289 of NC_134272.1, read as the reverse complement.
ATTCTTTCATATGACCATTGGGGTTTGTGTAATGTGTCCTAACCTGTGTTTTCTGATGGTTCTCTCCCAGAATGATCTGCCTGCTCTGTAACCGGACCACTTCTTCCTACGATATTGAGGTCAGTTGTTTGTTCATCGTCCCATCAGTGACAGGGTAGTTTAAAGGGGTATTCGTAGTGGTCTGACCTTTGGAACCACCAACAATCCTAAAAATGAAGGGGGCACAGTCCTGCATCCTTTTACACTTTCCTGCAGTTTTCGGGGGTCCTATTGATTGTCCCATACACCCTACTATATAGGAGAATAACGGTGAAGGGGGCGCTCTGCCATGTCCCTGTCAGCACAGGTTGGACCCCTGCCACATATCCTAGCCAGACTAGGAAAGGTCACCAATATCGGTTAACCTGAAAAATTCAAGGTAATATGAGATCCTGCAGTGTCTCTGTAGTTATTGTAGTGGTAACAGTACAGTCAGGCCATCGTCATACACTGCAGGTTTTTATTGGGGACTCCTTGCAGGACTATGCATGTGAATGGGGAGGTCGGCTCAGCTTATAGGACATCCAGCGTGTGCAATAATCCACTTTTGGACACTTTATCACGCTCCTACCTCTTGCAGGTCTCTTTGAAGGTCCTGGACGCGGTGGTCTGCTATAACTGCCTGCCCTCAGAGAGTATCCCCACCTTCGTCATCACACTATGTCGGACCATAAACGTCAAGGAACTGTGTGAGCCCTGCTGGAAGGTGAGGCATGTCATTGACCGGAGTAAAATATACGAGTATTCTAAGTGCATAGTGTAGATGGGGCCCCGTTACAGATTTTGCACTGGGTCCCTGGAGCCTTGTTACGCCTCTGTATTGTGCCTCTGTCTGTTAGTCGCAGTATTTCTATGGCCGTCTCCTCCCACCCGGACTCTTTATAGACCTATAATAACGGAGTTATCTTTGTAACATTCTTTTTTGCTTCTCCGACTTATTTTTGTCTCCTCAGCTGATGAGAAACCTCCTGGGGACACATCTCGGCCACAGCGCTATATATACCATGAGCCGGATTATGGAGGAAAAGTAAGTCCCGTCTACAGCTGCAGAGGATGGCGAGCTGTTGCTCTACGGAGCTGTATATCTTATCGTATAGAACCCCGCATTATGCAGTAAAGACGTCTGGGAAAGTCGGGCATGATGTTCAGGGTGCTTCCCATAGAGGGCGGCATAACAGAGGCACTGTCTCCCTGTTTACATCTTGGGAGACAGATTTGCATATCCTTCATATAGAACTGGTAAGAGATGGCGGAACTAAAATCTGTCGTCATAGGGCGACCACAGGATGGGTCATCAGTATGTTATCTGTGGGGGTTTGACACTCTGACCCCGCACAGGTCACCTGCTGCAGTGGACGGGGAGCTTGTGCAGACTGCAGCTATTGATATAATAAGAACAGCGCTGCAGCCCCGTCTACTGCATAGTGGTGGTTCTGGGGAACTGCAGCTCCGCTTATATTACTTTAATACAAGCAGGCTGCACGCCTCCTATGCCTGATATTGATTCTCTGTCACAGGGTAGGCCTTTAATATGTAACTCCCTCCCAAAAAAAAGCACTTTAACTTTTATAATTGAGCAAATGCTATTTTGTCTTTTCAGACTTTATTCGGAGGACGCCCCCCTGCTCAGAGGAGCCGTATTTTTTGTTGGAATGGGTCTGTGGGGCGCACATAGACTATATTGTTTGAAGAACTCCCCAATATCTGTACTCCCCTCATTTCTAAAGGTAAATGACTGCAGAAAGCAGAGACATCGCAGCCTAGTGTTTCAGCTTCCGGACACATCCGGGTTGTGTGACGTTCTTTCTGTCTTGGAACCTTATTTTTGTCTCCTGTTCTCTGATCAGGCCCTGAACTGTCCCAATGCAGTGGTGTCTTATGAGATCGTCCTGTCAATCACAAGGCTGGTCAAGAAGTACGGGCGGGATCTGCAGGCTGTCACATGGGATGTTGTCTTGGATATTGTGGCAAGATTATTCCAGCAGCTCAAGGTAGTCATGTATTTTGACTTATAGCCTGATACTGAGTTACATCCTGTATTATACTCCAGGGCTGCACTCACTATTCTGCTGGTACAGTCACTGTGTACATACATTACATTACTTATCCTGTATTATACTCCAGAGCTGCGCTCACTATTCTGCTGGTACAGTCACTGTGTACATACATTACATTACTTATCCTGTATTATACTCCAGAGCTGCGCTCACTATTCTGCAGGTGCAGTCACTGTGTACATACATTACATTACTTATCCTGTATTATACTTCAGGGCTGCACTCACTATTCTGCAGGTGCAGTCACTGTGTACATACATTACATTACTTATCCTGTATTATACTCCAGAGCTGCGCTCACTATTCTGCTGGTACAGTCACTGTGTACATACATTACATTACTTATCCTGTATTATACTCCAGAGCTGCTCTCACTATTCTGCTGGTGCAGTCACTGTGTACATACATTACATTACTTATCCTGTATTATACTCCAGGGCTGCACTCACTATTCTGCTGGTACAGTCACTGTGTACATACATTACATTACTTATCCTGTATTATACTCCAGGGCTGCACTCACTATTCTGCTGGTACAGTCACTGTGTACATACATTACATTACTTATCCTGTATTATACTCCAGGGCTGCACTCACTATTCTGCTGGTACAGTCACTGTGTACATACATTACATTACTTATCCTGTATTATACTCCAGAGCTGCGCTCACTATTCTGCTGGTGCAGTCACTGTGTACATACATTACATTACTTATCCTGTATTATACTCCAGAGCTGCACTCACTATTCTGCTGGTGCAGTCACTGTGTACATACATTACATTACTTATCCTGTATTATACTCCAGAGCTGAGCTCACTATTCTGCTGGTACACTCACTGTGTACATACATTACATTACTTATCCTGTATTATACTCCAGAGCCGCACTCACTATTCTGCTGGTGCAGTCAGTGTACATACATTACATTACTTATCCTGTATTATACTCCAGAGCTGCGCTCACTATTCTGCTGGTACAGTCACTGTGTACATACATTACATTACTTATCCTGTATTATACCCCAGAGCTGCGCTCACTATTCTGCTGGTGCAGTCACTGTGTACATACATTACATTACTTATCCTGTATACTCCAGAGCTGCGCTCACTATTCTGCTGGTACAGTCACTGTGTACATACATTACTTATCCTGTATTATACTCCAGAGCTGCGCTCACTATACTGCTGGTACAGTCACTGTGTACATACATTACATTACTTATCCTGTATTATACTCCAGAGCTGCGCTCACTATACTGCTGGTACAGTCACTGTGTACATACATTACATTACTTATCCTGTATTATACTCCAGAGCTGAGCTCACTATTCTGCTGGTGCACTCACTGTGTACATACATTACATTACTTATCCTGTATTATACTCCAGAGCCGCACTCACTATTCTGCTGGTACAGTCACTGTGTACATACATTACATTACTTATCCTGTATTATACTCCAGAGCTGCGCTCACTATTCTGCTGGTACAGTCACTGTGTACATACATTACATTACATATCCTGTATTATACCCCAGAGCTGCACTCACTATTCTGCTGGTGCAGTCACTGTGTACATACATTACATTACTTATCCTGTATTATACTCCAGAGCTGCGCTCACTATTCTGCTGGTACAGTCACTGTGTACATACATTACATTGCTTATCCTGTATTATACTCCAGGGCTGCGCTCACTATTCTGCTGGTGCAGTCACTGTGTACATACATTACATTGCTTATCCTGTATTATACTCCAGGGCTGCGCTCACTATTTGGTAGGCTTCAGAGCTGAAATCTAGCATTCCTTGCTTGTTCATTGTCTGCATGATGAGTGTATTCTTTACATAACAGTTGTCCTGTGGAGCTTCCTATTGATGGTAAGTTATAAAACCCTGTTAGAATGAGCCTACATATCTGAGAGCGCTCCACTGCTTGTGTTTCAGGTGCTGCGGAGTCAGGAGTTGAAGACGGCCGTGCACAACCTGCTGACCGCTATAGAGGAGCTCCATGACCAGAATGACTTCCATGGGGATGAGGAGAGATTCTTTGCTCTTGTTGAAAGAAACTCTGATGAGCGACCCGTGAGTTTCCCTTTATACTTTACCTGTTGCCCATAGACTGTCATTATAAGTATTGTGGGATCAGGTGGTTGCCTGGGCTATCCTTAGTATAGGTCAGCAGGGGTCTGACACCAGAGCCCCCACTGATCAGCTTTTTGGAGGAAAGCTGCCACCTCTTTACAGAAACCCAGTCACCGTACTATACATTATATAGTGGTTGTGCTTGGTATCACATCTCAGCCGTATACACCCAGCAGATATCGTATTCCAGTACATTTCATGGCCCGGGCTCCCTGAAGAAAGTGAAAGCTTATGTGGCGTTCCCCGGTCACATGGATGACGGCCTTCACCCAGGGTCCCGGCACTTGTAGCCCTAATCTATTGCTCATGCAGCTTTTCTCTCCTCACAGGCCACCTCTGTTGTGAACCTGATAACATACAGAGCCCAGAGCATTCACCCAGGGAAGGACGGATGGGTGCAGGACCTACAGAGACTCATGGACAAGTATTTCAGGTCAGGTCGATTCAGAAATCTTTCCAGATTCAGGTCCATAAAGTTTTTCCATTGTGTAATGAAAAGTTTTGGAACTTTCTAATATACCTTGTATTTCGATTTGTCATCTTTCCCAAGATCTCTGCTTGCTGTCAATGACTAGGAACGTTCTTGCTTACAACCAGACTGTACAGATGTAAGACTTCTCACAGCTGAGGGTTTGCTCCAGTCTCTCTGCCATTCTGAACACTTGCTCTGCCATCAGCTTAGGGTTGAGTCTTGTAAAGGCCTCATGCTTAGGGACGAATGTGCAGGCCGATGGGTGTTCTGATTTTAACAGAAGGCGCCTTTTGCCCTCTGTGGATTTCAGTGGAGGGTTCTGTTCCGTTCTGTTGTGGAGCTGCACAGGACGTGCTCCATATTCCACAGACAGGAGCATCAGATCCGTCCTGGACTGTGCAGTCATGTACATAGGGCCTAACCGTGTCTCTGTGGCCCTGGTTGCATTGGTGATGTGTGACATTAATGGCGTCCTTTATCTTCCAGGAGTGAGACTCGCTGTGTAGTACGTATGAAGGTCTTGGATGTCCTGTCCTTCGCTCTCAGCATTAACAGACAGTTTTATGAGGTTTGTCTTCCTCTTATCAATATCCTCACCTACAACTGCCGTCCGAAGTGTCTTGCCTGACCCAAGTTGGATTCTGCATATTGATTTAGACCCGATTTAGCCTTGGGTTTGGAGCTACATGGTTCCCTCCAATGCTGGGACTCTCCAGGTCGGAGGTGGAGCGGCTCACATGACCAGTCATTCACATAAGTCATCGGTTCCTTCCTAATTACTCCTCAGGCCTTTGATCGGCCTATGCGGTCATGTGAGCCTCTTCACTTTGGTTCCAGGCCAAAAAACAGAACAATAAAATATTTCCCAAGAACTTTGGGAAAGGAATATGCAAATAGACCTCCTTAGTGAAAATCGAGTAGTTGCTCTAGCGCCATCCTTCTGATGCATTGATCTATAGGGAGTTGCCTTCCACAAAGTAACTTTGCAAAGGATGAAATTACACAGTGTAAAGCTGCTGACTTAAAATCCTCACTGAAAGCCAGTTTCTGCTGCAAATCACTTTCCTGTAAAGCATTCCAGATTTTTTGCACATTTTGGCAATATAATAATTGCACATATTCACACACTGCAGATACTCTGTCGTCTTGCAGTACGTCTGATGGGTGTTGCAAATCTTAGGTATCCAAGTTGCACAACAGCAGATTGCAGAAAGTCGCTCACTTTGCTGTTTTACAATAAAGGTGCCATATAACCCCTGGTACGGATAGTCGTGCCTTTAGACTCTGCTCTGTAAAGGTAGAGCTATTTCAAGGTTCCCATATTGCTTTTGTGTGTCTTTAGGAGGAACTGATTGAGAAGGTGGTGACTTGTCAGCTGGCCCATATACCAGAAGATAAGGATCATCAGGTGCGCAAACTTGCCACCCAACTCCTGGTGGACTTGGCTGAATGCTGCCACTCCTGTCACTTCAACAGCCTGATGGATATCATTGAGCGGGTGAGGGGCATTTCAGTGTTCTTTCTTTGATAGTCATGGATGTATTTCTTTGGTTGACCTCATCCTATCACGTAATGTTGGTTCTGTCGTGTCTGTCCTGTTAGGTTAGAAGATGGTTACATCCCAATGCAGAAGCTCCTAGTGTGGATCTGCCTCAGAAACTGCCTAGCACAACCATATGGCGGTATATTCTAGAACAGTCCCTCTCTGACCTTCCTTATTTTTTGTGTTTTAGGTTGTGACCCGTTCTTTGACCTTGTCTGAATCTGCAGGGCAGGAGGCGTCATCCCTGGAAGACGTGAAGACCTCAGTGCTGGGGCTGATGGTTATATTACAGGTGGGATTAAGACGTTAACCTGTCTTAATATAACTGCATTGGCAGCAGTATAACAAGTCGAGGGTCTGACCACTTGGACCCCCAGTCCTGACGATTGACTGGTCACACTACTACACCTGCTGTGTTTCTCCTCTATTCACCTCCTATTCACCTGAATGAGCATTGTCAGCACAGCGGGCGGCAGAGTCGCTGCTATCCAGGCAATGCAGAGAGAATAACTCCATAATCTGTCTATCTTCTCTGCAGACCAAGCTGTATAGCTTACCTGCCAGTCATGCCATGCGTGTGTACGAGATGCTGGTCAACCATATCCAACTGCACTACATAAACCTGTACAGCTCCCCCATGGCCAGCAGCATTCGCCTCCAGGTGAGTCTTTGTCCATTTCTTCTCTACTAGGGCCTAAATGACCCAATGGACCAGATTTACTAATAGACAGTTCAGACTTAAAGGAGGGCTGACAATACGCCAGGTACAGTGACTGAGTGGCCTCGCTTTACCTCATCTAGATTAGGTTTATACAACCTTTTAGCTGGCTTTTAAGATTCAATGTTGGTGCATTTTTGGCCCATTTAAAGCGACATTTTTCTGAACCACCAATAGAAAATCCTGACCAGTGCGATCCTAAGGGCATGCCGTTAGAGGACCTGTGCTCTCTGCATGAGGTTTGCTTACGGCTTATTCATTTGTCTTGATAGGTGTTTGATTTCTTCTTGCTGCTGCGAGCTGACTCCCTGAAACGCGTTGGTCTCCCCAACAAGGATGGAGCTGTAAGGTTCAGTCCGCACTGCCTCTGTGAATCTGTGTAAGTGGCCGAGGAGGGGTTAATATAGTTCTGATTTCTCATATACTGGGTCTCTGTACTTATGGGATGTTCAATACATTAACTATCTCCGGTGCTTACATTGAAGTGAATGGAGTAGTTGTGTGCACTGCCTAACTATCATGCCACTACCAGCCTGTTCAGAAAAGGAAGACCAACCCCAATATTCAATGTAGATCACCAATTTGCAAGTTACCTCCTATTCTCCCACGAATGGGGCTGACCATCGATACCAGGCATAATACAGGACCATATTGCAGCGCTCCTCTGAACGGTACAGCTGATCGTGGAGGTGCCTGGTGTTGAACCCACACTGATCAATGACTTATCTTAATGATGGGGGGAAAACCACTTAGACCTACTTCACATAACAGTAACTCCTCTACCCATTTACTTGTCTTCTGGCCATTGCTTTTAATTCAGCAGCCAAGTTACATATACACTTTCTCCATAAATTTGAGGTCTTGAAGCTGAAATCCTGCAAAATGAATATTCTAATTTATTTTTTTGCAAAATTGTTTTTTAGGATGGAGTCTGAGAAGAGGGCGGCGGACAGGAAATCCTCTGGTACCCTGTCACCTCCGTCTGGCAGTCCCAGCCTGACCTCTCAGAGCGGTTCTCCTCGCATGGGCTTTCTGCCATTCTCCTTGGCATTTGGGGTCATTCTGCAATGCCTGAGACAGGTCTGGGGCTCATACTTTACCTCCTTGGGGTTTTCTGACTCTTATATTCTGACCTCTTACCCTTCATCTTGTAGGAGACGGATTGGAAGGTCCTAAAACTGGTTCTCAACAAGTTGCCCGAGTGTCTCCGCTACAAACTCCTCATCCTGTCCTCCCCCTGTAACATTGACCAGCTGTCTGCATCTCTGTGTACTATGGTGAGTGTCCTACAATATAAATCTGTGTATCCAAACATCTCATCTCCAGGATGAACCCGTAACGCCATAGGATCCTGACTCTTAGAGGCACTACGCTACTTTGCTTTAAAACAGCCTTGGCTATCCTGGTTTAACCCCATCAATGCTGTATTCTAGCTGTCAGACCGAAGTGCAAGTGACCGTCTCTACAACACCCCGGATGGTTTCTCTCGTACGGACCTGCAGCTTGCGGTGGTTCCTGTACTGACGGCATTAACCTCTTACCACCCTTACCTGGACATCAGTAAGCAGGTATGACTCCATGACCGCCCCTGACTCTCATGTACAATAGTAAAGGAAATTTGTCCAACCCCGTCAGACTCTTTACTGAATTACTTTACATTGATTTGGTGGCTCCACCTCCTGGACTCCTTCTTCACTGTGGTACTAGCACCTGTAATGTGGGTGGGATGTGTGCACGTTCTTACAGAGTTACCTACTGTCCATTCAGACCTATATAGTCCATGGGTGATCAGCAAGCACTTATAGGACCGCAGTTGTGGTATCAGGTCTTAATGTGATGTCCTGCCTGGTGATTCTTGTTTGCAGAAGGAAATGGTGCGTTGTCTGGAGACCGGTCTTATATACCGCTGTGCCAAGCAATGTGTGGTTGCCCTGTCCATGTGCATGGTGGAGATGCCAGGGATCCTGATAAAATCCTTACCAGTGCTCATTGTGAAGCTGACCCACATCTCCGCCACCGTCACTATGGCTATCCCCATGTTGGAGTTTTTGTCCAGTAAGTTATGTGTTCACGGCATTGGAAGGTAACACATACGCCACCTGTGATGGAGTTTGGTATTACAATCGCTAGCTTGTGCAGTAATAAGCGTAAACTCTCTCTATTTTTCAGCTCTCGCTCGGCTGCCACATCTTTATGGGAACTTTGCTGCGGAGCATTATGTCAGTGTGTTTGCTATTTCTCTTCCCTACACAAATCCATCAAAGTGAGTATCTGCTTTATATGTGACCGCACCCCTGAAAGCTGAGCACCAAGGTCCTGGCGGTTAGCTGTTAATGATCGCTGAGGCTTCAGGCACTTTCACTTGAGGAATCAATGAGTGGCCATGTAGTGCACATGCACAATGAGGACTCTTAAAGGGTTGAGCTCACTTACTCCCTGTCCTGTGGATGGGGGTGACGTGTCAGATTAGTACGGGTCAAACCTCTAGTGTTCAGGAGTTCGGGGACACACAAGTTGCCCTTAACCCTACCTATTGAAGCGCCAGTGTACTTGTGTGACCATCACGTCAGGTTGGACATCCAAGTGATCTGACTTTTATCTAGTCTAGTTATTGGGACGTAAGTACAGTATATGTAATGTCACAACCCCTCTAAGCCAAAGCGGTAAACCTTGTATTCATTGTGCATACCCCGGACCTTGGACACCTCATCTTCACTGCGCATGTGTTCAAGGGCCGGTGCAGTGGAGATGGATGTAAATGTGTATGTGCTGGGTATTCATCCCTGCGGATGTGGAATGAGCCATGAAATTTTCCAATAAACTTTCTATATTAATCACGTTTATTGATACCCAGACTTTTTTGACCCCTCATTGGTTCTGACTCTCCCTATTCCCTTCTTTCCTGCAGGTTTAACCAGTACATTGTGTTCCTGGCCCACCATGTCATTGCCATGTGGTTCATCAAGTGCCGGCTGCCTTTCAGAAGAGACTTTGTGCCTTATATAACTAAGGTAACTGCAGTGATCTGTCAGACCTGTCCTCTTGTTATGGGGGGGGGTTCTGCTCAGCTCACGCTCCTCTCCATCTCGCAGGGTCTCCGCTCCAATGTCCTGCAGAGCTTTGATGACACGCCGGAAAAGGGAAGCTTCAGAGCTCGCAGCACTAGTCTGAATGAGCGGCCAAAAAGGTACGTCTTCTCCATGTATATAAGATGCTGACTCTGCGAGGATTCACTCTGTTCTACATTGTAAGCTCTTCATCACTGCGTCCTATGGAGGGTCCTGCCGGTGGCTTTTATCGCAGCTGCAGTTCATGTGACACCATTGCTTACCATGACACCTCATAGTCATCCATCATTTAGCCTTAAAATGTCCGCTTTTTATTTTTTTTCTAATCCAAATGGGTCCAAAATTCTGCAATGATGAGAAATATAAATTATGTGTAAAAGATAAAATTCTGACTTCCTGTAGAAACCACTAGGGGGAGCTTACTGTATGCAGTATATACAAGAGGTAGGGGGCTACTCTTAGTAACCGGAGTCTTCCCTCTGGTGAGGGTCAGAGCTGAACATGTCCAGTAGTTGAAGACCTGTCTCTAACACCAGCCAGTCCCACTTATGACCCCTATAATCCCCTTACATGGCACACAGTGCATCATGATGTCAAGCAGCTTGGAATATGGGGGTCAAATCTGATTCCGCCCCAATATTCCAAATATTGGAATCCGCAGAGATTGGCCATCATCCTTCTTGCTATTTTGTGATCCCTCTTTCTCCTGACCGCTGTCACTATACCGGAGTGAGAAGACCAGGACGCAGGTCTGAGGGCTGCTGGTCTATGCACTGGACTCACAGTATACAGATTACTCCTAAGCTCCCCCTAGTGGTATCCGCAGGCAACCACCATAAAAATATATTACAAGATTACTCTTCTCAAAACTTTGGATCCTGGACGTGATCTAATTCAAAAAGTTGCATGCAATAGACTGCATCCGCTTCTGATAATTGGTATAAGAGCCCTCATTTAGGGGACTTGTGCCCCCACAGCCATAGTCCGCACCCTTCCCATCGCTGCTGTATAGCCCTTGTCTTTAAAAAGGGGAAATTATCAGTTACTAGAATAATCAGGCGCTACCCCTTTGGTACGTTGTAGAGACGCAAGTGGCTGTGTTATAATCCCATATAACTTGCAGAGTTTGGGCTCGGTGGATATTTTTAATGTCACATCCTTTCTGTATGAAGACGTAAAATGCTAATGTAGGTGACCTTTAAATGTTAAGTACGGCCTAAGTCTATCCAGTAAGCACCGGGTATCTGTATAGCCTCGCGTCAGAGCCAGGGCCCATCCATCCCGATTCCTGCAGCCATTCCACCAATGACAGGTGCCATCCCCTCCCCCATAATCCTCGCTAGGTTTTATTTCCTTGACTGCTTATTTCTGTTTTGTGGATTTGTCTCTCATACACCTGTGATTTATTTTATTTTTGGTAACTTGTCTGTAACCCATCCTGACAGGGAAATCTGTTATGGTAACAGGTATGTTGTGGTGTTTCCACCAATTTGCACCAAATGGCATCATCAAGGCGCTGCCGTGACTCCTATTTAATGGACAATATCTCTTTAAAGGGGTTCTCCGACACCTAAAGGGTTTACAGGACTTTACTAGTCATGGGATAGGTTATTCATGTCAGCCAGATTGGGGACTGACACCTACACCCCACTGATCAGCTGATGACCGCAACCTTAGAGCTGGAACTACAACCCTCCATCCACTGTGTTGTGGCCGAGCTGGGTTATAGTGGACAGCGCTGTGTACAAGAGCAGACTGGCTCCCATACCAGGGCAGGGGGCAATCTGATATTTATGATCTGTCTTAATGATAGGTAATCAATACCTTGTTCCTGCAAAGCCCCTTTAACATGTATTCCCTATCCACAAGATATAGGATAAGTGTTTTATTACAGGGACCCCTCGTGATCACAAGAATGGGGGGGGTCTGTACGTGCCTATGTGAATGGAGTGAGGCTCATGCATGACCCCCACTTAGTTCACGTCTATGGCACTACTTCCATAATAGCAAATTCTGGTAAATGGAATAATCGGCACTGCTGGACATGGGACACCTGAAGGAACCTGCTAATCCCAGCTCTTCTGATGTTTGGGGGTCCCTGCCATCAGACCCCCAGCCTTCCATTGCTTATCCCTTGCCACAGGAATTAAGAGTGGGATGAGGCTTTCTTATTACATGTCTGGGTTGTAGATGTCTGGATGATCCTTTTTTCTTTACATATATGGATCCCTTTAATTGTCCAGGGTTGTTTTTGCCATTTGCCCCATCATAACTCATCCATGTGCCCCTGTTTAAAAACCCTCCTTTGAGTCTGAGTGGAGAGCAGATAACACCCCGTGGACTCTGACTTCTTTGGAGTGACCACATGTAATACTACATTTCTCCTGTAGTGGCCACTGCAGGGAAAACTAGTAGCTCACAGCAAGTTCTCTCTTGCAGAATAGTGTATTGATATGGTGCACCTTGATTTAGGGCCAGGGTCATATATGACAAGCAATTTTACCAGCGTCCTGATCATTTTGCACCCTCTTGGGGGTATATAAAGTACCTTCAGCTTTTCAGGAGTCCATTGAGTAAGGTCACCCCGCATCGCCTTGATGATGCCTCCAATATATTCACAGGTGGATTTCTTGGTCTTTTCCTGCTACATTTCAGTTGCAGGGCTGCTTTCTCGTCTTACTTTATTTAACTGTTATTTTTCTATAAAATGTGTTCTGTAATTTTTATAAAAGGACCATTTGTGAGCTGCTCGTGAGTGTGAACAGAGGCTTATTACAGAAGAGGCAAAACATCCACTGTTTATTAGCTTGGTCCTCCATTAAGAGACCGGGATAACATGTTAAAGTGTAAATCTGGCTTGGAGGGGGATGCAGCTGTGGTTTGTGTGTCTGAGATTGCATGCTGTGAGAGGGGAGAGGGAGCAGCAAGAAAGAGATCAAATTGGCGCAGGGTTTAGAGCAGATCTCTGACATCATACCAGGAAATACCCACCCACTCAGACATGGAGGATTTCCTCTAAACTTCCCAGTTTTCTGGCATGAGATATAAATGTCGGGCCTAGGCGTCCGTCTTTCTCTGGCCAACAACCAACATAGGTCAAAGATGGCAAATAAGATGCATAACCGTGGTTGTAAGAGCTTTCTCTTTCCCCTTTCTTACTGTACTGTGTCTATGCCGCATGTCATGTAGAGGGGTTGATAAATGCCCCCAAATTTCTCCTTGCTTGAGTGGATGGACACTTCCTGGTGCGATGTCAAAGACATGCTGTGTGCTCTGAGTCAAAAGGATGTCTTTCTTGCAGCTCCCTCTCCCCTCTCACAGCGTACAGTCTCAGACACAAGCTGCAGCTGCATCTCCCCCTTCCCACTGTAGTAACCCGCGCCCATCTAACATTTACACCCCGTTCCGGGGCCCCAATTATCAAATGTCCTGGTCGGGCCTGGATTTTCTAGACTCAGATTTCAGGCGAAAGGCGTTGACCTGTTGACGCTGTTCCATAATAATGTATTGTACCTCCAGCCAGGGCAACGCCTCTCCAGCTCGGCCACAATTGGCTCCTATGATGACTTTGCTGTTTTTGTTTTTTTTCTCATTTTGCTTTTGGCCCTCTCATTTGTGGCATTTATTTTGTTCTGTTTGTTTTCTGTTTCTCCCTTTCTATGGTGTCCCCCCACGGGCCTTCTGATGTTCCCACTCGTCACATCTTACACACTGGTTCCCACCTTCATCCTTTGGTGGTTGGGGGTGACAACGTTCTCCCCAAATATGGGCTGGGCGGCGGGCATCATTGCCCCGTTATTTTTGGTCCGGGCCTGTGGGGTACTTCTTGAATGGGTAGCTTGAGGCTATCTAAACAAACCAAGCCGGGCTTGAGTGACTCCTCCCCAGTGAAGGAGATGAGGGACCATGCCAATGCCTTTCGATCCCGCAGCATCAGTGTGTCGGAACGTGCTGCCTACAGGTATAGGGGCCGGGTGACACTTCCCTTACTCTGGGATATTGAATGCATGCCAGGGCAACTTGCATGGCAAATCTAGACACTAGTGCCCATTCAGTAACCATTCCAGAGCCGGGAGCCCTAACACACCCAATGCACGTTTTACGTACTGAAAATTTTCTACTACAAAATCTTAACAAATTTGGAAAAGACAAGAGTGCGATCCCAGATCATCACGTAGGACAACCTATTCGGATCTGTAGTCCCGTTTGTAGTGTAATGGCTTACGGTCTATTTAATGAACATCTTACGGCGATTTTTCTAATGGTGGTGATCCGGCCGCATTCTTCTCTTACTCGGGAGGAGGGATCATTGTAGCCTAAATTGTATATGGTTGGTGCATGATTGTTCATGTCATAGACAGGTCTGTGGATCATGACTTTGGCTATTCCAGTGTCCCTTATTCCCACTACCCCCCCCCCCCCTCCCCCGCCCGCTAGTTTTACCTATTGAATTGGTTGTAGTCACTTGATGGTATGCGGTCCAATGAGATATTCTGTTACTATACGACTTTGCTTTACCTACTTCTTATTGGTCTTGAGCTTACACCCTTAAAGGGAACGTTTCCTCAAAAAAAATGATCGCTCACTTAAAGCATGACTCCAATTATAAAACAAATGAATAGTACAGGTAAAGAGAAGAAACTTTGTAATATATCTTATTAAAGAAAAACGCTTCTATCTCGATTTATCAGGCTTTGGTAATTCTAACATAGAAGTCTATGGAGAGGAAAGGGAGGAGGAGACTGCTGAGACATTCACCACAGCTGCTAAGCTCTAATACACACTGTATACATTGTATAACACCACTATTTCTTGTAAGATATTACCTTAAAGAATGAGGAAACTTAATCTACTAGCCGGCAGAAGCCTCCTTCTCCTCCTGCACTCTTCATAGACTTCTGTGTGAGGGGTGGGAAACTGAGATGGGTGTTTTCAAGGATCTGAATGAAGGGAAGGAGGAATTAAACAGCCTGACAAGTGGAGAAAGTGACATGTTTTAGGCATTTTGGCTCTTGGCATGATCTGCAGGGGTCCTGGCTGCCAGATCCTCGCTGATCTGTTATTGATGCACTAATTGGAGGCGGGCTTTAAATGACATTTTTATGTTACTTTATAAAGATCCTGAAATTTTGGGTTTCACGTGGGACTTTGAGCCCCCCCCCCCCCCCAAGTCTTGACCCGCATTCATACAACAGAATTTCACCCATAAACCCGGATTTACCGGTGTGCAATAGAGGGACCCCTAGATGAGTAGTGATCAATGATGCTATGAGTCCCGTGATATACTGTCCCATATGGATTACAGACCTGGCCTATTGGCAATCCAGCAAACGCCCAGTCTCATGGGTAATACTGTTGTGTGAATGTGGAGGTTGCACCTCCTGTTCTGTAGAGATCACTTCTTGGCAATCTTCATTCTCCTCACAGGCAGGATTACAATGACAAGTACCATCTAGTTATAGAAAACACCGGTTCCACCATCCCAATAGGTCATAGTGCACCTTCTCCCCCCTCCCTTCAGTGACCTCTGTACAGAGCATGCCCACAACACTCCCCCATAGACCTCATTGAATGCTATCCAGAGTTTGTGTGGTCCATGTGGCATCTATAAAGCTGTTCCTAGTAGCCCATACAAGAATGGACGCCCCATAATCCTATACCGAAATAGAATATAGAAATCTACAACCAGAAAGTAAAATCTATCTGACTTTTATTAGTAAAATATTGTAGGCGATACATTCCCTTTAAAGTCTTACTTAGGACTCTGTACATGAGGCCAACCTAGAAGGAAACCCCTCGGCATTCAGTGCATTATGGGATATCGGGGCTTGACTAACGTTTTGTGGTTGGCCAGAGTTATGGATGGTGAAGACTCGGGCCCCGTGCACACGACCCAGTGTTCTGGGGGCTCCAATACTTGGTTTAGTTCCACGGAATATGGAGCACTCCATTATAATCAATGAAGGACAGAAGGCATGGAGTCACAAAATTGGACCCCTCTTGACCCGCACGCTTGGTTGTGTGCATGAGGCCTTACCGTAACTCAAGATCAGTCATGATAAGTAAAGCAAAGTATTGGTAGAGAATTGAAACGTTGCAGTCCTTGGAAATCCAGTAGAGTTGGGTGGACCAGAGTAGTAGAAAGGTTTAGTGGGTCACCTGATGGCACTTTGAGGGTTAAGTCATGCTCCTACAGACCTGCCCTGAAGAAATGCCTCCATCTAACACCCCATTGTTTGTACAGCCGGATGCAGAGCTCCGTCACCAGCTCCAGCCTGAGCTCGGCCGATGAAAGCTCCATGGCCCAGGCCGACGATAGCCTGAAGAATCTTCACCTAGAGCTGACGGAGATCTGTCTAGACATGATGGCCAGATATGTGTTCTCCAACTTCACTGCTGTTCCCAAGAGGTGAGTTCAAGCGTGATGGTCTATGGCGTAAGTGTGGATACCAAAGTCCTTCAGCGTTGTGTGAACCCACCTTTCCAGGACACCGGTGCAAGAAGGTGGTGGTGGAAGATTCTCATGTTCTGCTAACGTCTCCATTGTAGGTCTCCGGTTGGAGAGTTCCTCCTGGATGGAGGAAGGACCAAGACTTGGATGGTTGGAAACAAATTGGTGACTGTGACAACAAGTGTAGGGAGGGGGACCCGATATCTCCTTGGCCTGGATACTGGAGATGCCCCTAAGGAGGGGGACACTGATTTCAGGTAATGGCCACTTGTGGTTACCTTCCCAACATTTCCTTCCATGTTCCTCCTCATATTCCTTGTGTCTTTGGTATAAGACGTTTCTCCTGAGAACTTGTTACTTTGGTGTCTTCTTGAGGATCGTGTCCTCTGTTTTTTGTCTTGAAGCCCTTCTATGCAACCAGAAGTCAAAGAAATAAAGATCGAGCACCATTCGAGAAAGCCGGGTATGCAACCAACACGTCATAGAGTCCGCTCCATGTCTGGTGAGCTCACGTCATTGGGGGAGGACTCCTCTCCTTTTTTGATTTTTATTTAGGGGGTTATGATAAGGTGCGGGTCATCTTCTGACAGCCGGGTCCACCAGGATACATGAGACAGATCTTCACGGACTGCTGGTATACAATAGCTTTATAGTCTCCATAGTGCTGTAGTGTCTTCTGTACAACTACTACTGCCATCAGTGCTCCTGTAACTATACTGTATAGACTGCTCAGTGCACTATATAGCGGGGCTACCTCATTAGCCTTTATATGGCCCAGTAATGCTAAAACTGGCTTATGAGTCTGACTAATGCAAGTGTACAGGTAGTCGGTGGACTGTCGGTGCATGCTGGGAAATTGCTGCCTAAACTCAGTATAGCTGTTGGAGGAGGGGATATGTTAGTAATTTGCAGTTGCACCGCCATATTGGTTGGCTCCAGCTGAATATCTGCTACCGTAAAGTGTGATGTGATTTGCAAATTTCTAAATGTAGTGACATTTAACCCTTAGTGACTAGTCTTGGGCTAGAAGTCCGCACATATGTACATGCACGCGCACTTACCATTATTCCTGCTATACTGGGCTGAGCGGGCAGGACTTTCCAGTATGGTGGAGGAGAAGTGTCCTATGGCCAGTCAGATCTCTCCCCACTGTTGCTGCCTCTCACAGCATGCAGTCTCATACAGGCAGAGATCCTGCAGCTGCATCTCCCTCCCTCCCCTTGTAAATATTGTTATAAAATATAGTCACTAAGTATATACAAGTACATTTCAAGATCTTTTATTGCTTTCAGCTCCTTCAAGTTCTTCTTCTGCTTTTTGTCAGGTGGTCATGGACTGCGAGCTGGATCGGAAGGTATGTCTCGATCTTCGCCAGGCGGACCTCCCGGAAGCCGACCAGACAAGGCTCCCCGTAGGCTCCAGGTGAAGAAAGAGAAGGCGACACTGGCGGACTTTGTCCCGGTGCTGACCCAGGGCTGGGCAGAGATACTTGTGCGAAGACCTACAGGTAAAGGAACTCTAGGAGGTTTAGCGGCTTCATTGGCGTTTTCTTAAGTTACAGGGGTTGTCCACAATTATAATAAATGACGTATCCCTAGGTTAGGTCATTAATATGTGATCTGTGGGGTCTGACACCCGGGATCCTGATTATTCCGGTTTGGGGCTACTGTTCCTTTCAGTGCAGAGGTTTGTAGTGTATTTTATGGCTGTGTATCTTTGTATTGATGGTGTATAGATATAGACTGTCTGTGTTATGTGCCATTATGGTCCCCGTGTCGTCTTCATCAGCGCCCCCTTTCTTTCTTCACAGGTAATACCAGCTGGCTTATGAGCTTGGAGAACCCGCTCAGCCCCTTCTCTTCAGACATTAACAATATGCCCCTGCAAGAGCTGTCCAATGCCCTAATGGCCGCCGAGAGGTTCAAAGAACATCGGGAGACTGTGCTGTACAAGTCTCTGTCCATGCCCGCCTCCACCCTGACCTCTCCTGCAAGCAAACCCACACTCCTGCAAAGATCCAACACCGGTAAGTGGGCACAGGCAGCCCCTCTGCTTCATCCCCAACAAGTCCCCATCTCCTCCCTGCACCTCTGGTAGTCCACTGACTGAGGCCCATGAAGCGTGCTCCCTGGCTTACACCCTGTGCCTACGTTGGGTCTTTCCTAGCCTTGTTATTCCATGGTTTGCCGCCTTCTGACCATATAGGTCTCCAGACAACTTCTTCCACCTCTAGTATAAATCTCTTAGACATAAGGACCTGCCATCTTCTGGAAACAGCCGTACTGTGGAGCAGTCAGTTGTCTGAGCCTGAACCTGTATACGGTGCAGTATATCCAGTCGCTCCAGACACTATAGCAGTGGTGTAGGGAACTGCAGCCCACTCCCATTCATCTGAATAGGCGCAGAGCTGTCCCCCGGCCGTATACCTTGTACATTGGTTCTGGTGTGCCGAGGACGACGCTTGGACCTTGCACCTTATCCTGTGGATAGGCCATCGGTATCCAACTTTGCTGAGTGGTGGACATCCCCTTTAAGACTCCTTGCTCCAGTACAGTGATTCCATTATTGCAATCTGCCTCTCCTCTCCCATTGCAGTGGCTTCTGTCTCTCTTCCGTCCCAGTCCAGTGGTCAAGGGAAGCTGCTTAGGAGCATATCCTGGGCAGGTATATATAGCTGGAAGGCCGCTGCAGAGCTGTGTTTGACCATTTGCTGTGTGCCTGTATATTAACCCCATATTTGCCAGAGTCCTCTGTATCTTGCGTGCTTATTGCTAATGAAGAGCAGACCATGTTAGTAGTCCGTTTTCTGCCCCTGATCTGTGGCCAGTCCCGCTGTATACCTCTATAGGCAGACATGGAGAGCGCTGAAGTATTATAGACCCCTGCAGAGATTGCAAGCTGTCTCGTGCCAGCCTGAGCCCTTTCTTAAGATAATATGGCAGCATTATACAGCATATAGACGGGGCAATGCAGACTCGAAAATCCAGATCATACATAGGCCGGACCTCAGAGTCCAGCCCTAGTCAGGAGATGGGGATCCTTGTTTAACACTGATCTGTGATGCTGGAGGTCCCTGCCTGCCCAGGGCTCGCTCTTATACAGTATTGGACGGTGAAGCCTCATACATACAGGGGCTCCCATTATAGGTACAAGGAGTCCCGGTCTCCCGATTTGGGTTGGGCTGATGTACGGGCCAGATTTTTCTGTCTGGTTTGCCCTGTGTGCATGAGAACTAATAGGTGATGTGGAGTGATCACTAACATACCCAATACCCGCATGGGCTCATCTGCCGGACCCTTCTGCTGGTCAGTCTAGCGGGCGACCTCCTGACTAAATATCATAGCTTTAAGTGTCCGCTGTCTCACGTGCCGAGCTATATTGTTCTATTCTTTTAGCAGTAAGACTGACACCTTACATACAGCTAAAATTATAATTATGTAATATTGCGTTTAAATGTATTTGTAGACACAAGATTTCCCCCTGAGTTGTGCCAGCACAGGGCCTGCTGGGAGTTGTAGTTCAGCAGAGTTTAGAGCGTTGCCCTGCTGTTGTGTGCGAGTGTTTGGAGTTTTCGCTTTGCCGCAGCTTGTCGCCTATGTGGTGCGGCCATCGCTCTGGCTATGCCGTTGTCGCTTGGCGCTGCTATTGTGTTGGACGGAGTGATGTTGGGAGACTCAAAAGGTTGGTGACTAGTGGCCTTAAAAGGACGAGACTAAATGGGATTCTCGATGGTTAGAGTCTTATACAGGATAAGTATTCCCGATCAGATGTCTCCATGAATATGGTGGACGGGTTGTGGTGAGCGATGGGTCACTCAGATAAGTCACAATATTTCCAGGGAACATAAACGATCTGCTATCCTGGGGAGAATGGAGACTCTTTTCTTCATCCAGTCAGCAGTGTTACTATTAGGGTTAGTAGTCAGTGGAGAGAGCGAGGTGTCAGCTCCACATAAATAAGTAAAATCTCATCAGAAGCCATTGCTGATCCGATACATATTCCTCCTTCATAGAATCTCCAGTTGTGCCGGAGGAAGGATCCCAGCTGGAGGGTGAAGGAGACGTAATGTCCCCAAGTGGCTCCCAAGAGCTGGAGGACTTCGAAGCTGTGACTACTGAAGAAACCACCAGTGAGGAGAAGACCGAAAAGAAGACTGAAGGAATCAGTAGGGTGAGGGAGCTTAGAATACTAGAATACTGCCCCCTATGTACAAGAATAGAACTACTATAATACTGCCCCCTATGTACAAGAATAGAACTACTATAATACTGCCCCCTATGTACAAGAATATAACTACTATAATACTGCTCCTATGTACAAGAATATAACTACTATAATACTGCCCCCTATGTACAAGAATATAACTACTATAATACTGCCCCTATATACAAGAATATAACTACTATAATACTGCCCCTATGTACAAGAATATAACTACTATAATACTGCCCCCTATGTACAAGAATATAACTACTATAATACTGCTCCTATGTACAAGAATATAACTACTATAATACTACCTCCTATGTACAAGAATATAACTACTATAATACTGCCCCTATGTACAAGAATATAACTACTATAATACTGCCCCCTATATACAAGAATATAACTACTATAATACTGCTCCTATGTACAAGAATATAACTACTATAATACTGCCCCTATATACAAGAATATAACTACTATAATACTGCCCCTATGTACAAGAATATAACTACTATAATACTGCCCCCTATGTACAAGAATATAACTACTATAATACTGCTCCTATGTACAAGAATATAACTACTATAATACTACCTCCTATGTACAAGAATATAACTACTATAATACTGCTCCTATGTACAAGAATATAACTACTATAATACTGCTCCTATATACAAGAATATAACTACTATAATACTGCCTCCTATGTACAAGAATATAACTACTATAATACTGCTCCTATATACAAGAATATAACTACTATAATACTGCTCCTATGTACAAGAATATAACTACTATAATACTGCTCCTATATACAAGAATATAACTACTATAATACTGCTCCTATGTACAAGAATATAACTACTATAATACTGCCTCCTATGTACAAGAATATAACTACTATAATACTGCTCCTATATACAAGAATATAACTACTATAATACTGCCTCCTATGTACAAGAATATAACTACTATAATACTGCTCCTATGTACAAGAATATAACTACTATAATACTGTCCATATAACTGGTAGGATCTTGGACACCTTCTTATCGTCTATCTTGTATCCTCCTTAGTCTTCCTCCACGTCCAGTCAAGAAGAATCCACATCTCAGCAGACAGAGGAGTCGGAGCTCGGGGGGATCCCTATAGAGGGGTCTACACGTGAACTTCCTTTCCAGCCCTCACAGACACTAAGTAAGTCGAGCTCCTCTCCTGAACTTCAGACCCTGCAGGAGCTGCCCAGGGAGTCGGACTTTAAGGAGCCTCCTCAGACTCCTGCTCAAGAACCGAACCCTCTGGTCCAGAGCCCCAGCACAGAACCCATCCCGAGCCGACCAGAGGAGGAGAGTTCTGCTCCCGTCACCCCACAACCTCCAGCAGGTTCTACGCTGGAACCAGGAGTAGCACAACAGTCTGCACAGTCTCCAAGTGGGCACCGGCCCAGGGGCCACACCATCTCCGACTCCGAACCTTCCAGACGAGGCAGGAGGATTAACGTTGATGCCTTTAAGAACAGCACCAAAGCCACGAAAGCGGAGAAGTTTCCTGGGATAGACCCAAGGTACAGGCCCGTCCTCTTCACAGGGGACCTCCGGAGATATCTGCTGTGTTAGCACCTCTGTTGTCCATGATGTAGTAATGTTAGATCTGTGGTGCGCTGTTCCTCTGTTACTCTTCTTGACAATTTATTCTTTAACTGCCAACTGGGCGATAGCCTTCCCGTTTCCGATAGTCCTATACAGCTCATTGTGTAGGGACATGCCGTACAGAGAATGGTAATACCTGGTCTAATTCCCGGAGGAGTAACAGAGGGACAGTGTAACCTTTCTGTAGAATAGTCACTCCTGAATTGTGGGGGGGGGGGGGGGGAGAGGTTGTATTTGGATGTCTCTGACCGTATTCTTCCTTCCAGCTTTGTATTCCTACAGCTCTACCACTCTCCTTTCTTTGGGGACGAGTCTAACAAGCCCATCCTGGTCCCGAATACTCAGGTAATTCCCATGGTCCTCCTGTCTGGGGTCTGTTAGCTGACGGATCCATCTTGTCCTTGCCTCATCCTGGTGCTTTTACCTTCTAGACCTTTGAAAGAACGATGAAACTACTTGACCAGATCCCCTGCTATGACACCCACAAGATCGGGGTCCTGTATGTGGGGGAAGGGCAGGTAAGTGTCCGGCTCTTGTTAGTACTTAATAAACCGAAATATAAAACGTGTCCAGCGCTGTGACCATTATATATACGCTCTTGTATGAAGGTGAACGATGAGCTGGCCATCCTGTCCAATGAGCATGGCTCCTACCGCTACACACAGTTCCTGACCGGCCTGGGGAAACTGATCGAGTTAAAGGAAACTCAGCCAGACAAGATATTTTTAGGAGGATTGGCCGGATTCGGAGATGACGGACAATTCACCTACTGCTGGCACGATGACATCATGCAAGGTAAGGGCACCTACCCCCAACACCAGTCAGGGATAGATGGCATCCCATACTAGGACTTCATCAGCTGCAGTCTGGACAGTCCATTCTGTTGAGCATTCACAGTAGAGGTTTTGGTCTGTTCCCCTCTCCTTGTAATTGCTGTGCCCAGTTGGACAATATGGACGCCTTGAAGTGAAGTTCCGTGAATCTGTTAGCCAAAGTGGACCACAGTTAATTTTGGCCATATTTGGCTATACTTTGAAATGTAATACCTTATTTGCCCAGAAGTGGCCGCTGCAGGCAAAATGTGAAGCCAGATAGTCTGACCATTGGAACCTGTCGATCATGTGATCACCTCCCCGGCCTCACTGCCGATGTCTCCTAAACTCTCTCCATATTTCAGTCATATTCCAGATCACTACTCTGATGCCAAACAAGGAGATCGACTGTCAGCGCTGCAACAAGAAGAGACACGTGGGCAACAACTTTGTAAACATCGTGTACAACGACTCAGGGGAGTCCTATAAGTTGGGGACTCTGAGGGTACGCTCACTTCTGTCCTCCTTACCTTACTGACTGCTCTTCATGTGAATATCCTAAAATCTCTCCCCGCTTCTCTCTAGGGTCAGTTCAACTTTGTGGACGTGAACATTCAACCCCTGGATTGTGACAGCAACCTGGTGACGTTACAGTGCAAAAAAGGTAAGGTCCAGCTCCATGGCCGCAACTACGAGGTTCTCCCTCATCGGTCATTGATGGCGTGTCTGATGTAAACCACCAATGACTGATAAGTGGGGGGAGGACTGATCAGTGGTGTAAAAAAAAATTTTTTTCCCTTTTTTCTAGATATGGAGGGACTTGTGGATATATCAGTCGCTAAAATCGTGTCTGATAAAAACCTGCCATTCCTCGCCCGCCAAATGGCGCTGCACTCAAATGTGAGATTGGTTTAGTCCTGTATTATTAGCCGTTCTGGTGGGTGCACGCTGTGACGGGTTATCTGTTTGGTTTTTAGATGGCTTCTCAGGTTCATCACAGTAGGTCCAACCCCACAGACATCTACCCTTCTAAGTGGATTGCCAGACTGAGGCACATCAAGAAGATCAGACCAAAGGTAAGTGGCCTGGGTGCTCTATGTAGGACCTGGATACCAAGTGACCCCCTCCTAGATATCTTGGTCCTCCAACCGTTTATTCTGTTCCCATACAGTGCATGATAAAATTCTATATAATGGCAGTCACCACTAGGGGGAGCTAACTGCACAAGTGCAGACACCTATTCATAAGCAATAAGCTCCTAACTCCCCCTAGTGGTGACCAAAGAAAAATGTATTCTTGGACTGTAGGATCTAAGCCAGACTCTTTAGCGTTTTGGGGTTTCCATTTGCTCTTTTTCTTTCAGATTCATGAAGAATTGATAGAAATGACCGCAAATATGCCTTACCCAATGAACAGCCTCGCCAGCAAAAATCTCTCGCAGAATCCTCCGCCTGGCGTTTTTGAAACCGGACAGCGGACTCGGCTCATATCGTCTGTGGACGATTTCACTGAATTTTCCTAAACTTCTGGCTGAGGCTGGACTAAGTGAATGGTACGTCCCAAGGGCCCGACACCGCGACAGGGTTTGGGGGCCCCTGCTGCCGGCACAGACTACTACACTGAACACTAAACCTCCTGCGCTGGGGCCTCGTGTAGCAATCGTAAGGATCGGACATTTTAAGAGACTCGAATTTAAATTATTTTCAGTATTGGAATAATCTTAATTTATTAAAGACTTCGCCCCCTGCAATGTGACCAGTACCAGAGTCACCCACCATGGATCACAGGAACTGCGCGACTTAGACACACAGGGTGAGCGTTACTGCTTGGAGTTTTTGTTTTTCTGCACAATTGCAAATTTAAAAATTCCAAAAAATTTAAATAAAAAACAGTCCAAGTTTTTTTTGTGATGGGACAGGTGGGTGACCAGATATCGGCATAGCTGTGTGCGCCCTACTATTGTCACAGACTCCTCCAGGCTGCTTCCTATAGATGTAACTCTATGACCACAGTCTTACCCTTCCCCCTCCTTGCACACTTCATGTTACTGCACAGGGCACAATCTGCAGCCTCTTACATCAAGTCTTCTGGATTAGGGTTACACGGAGACTTTGGCCCCTGGGTAATTTACATCCCAATGACCATCTCCAGGATACGATGTCAGGATCTGGTTGGTGGAGATTGGACGCTCGGACTATGCACTGATCAGCAGTTTTGGTTGCTTTCAGGGCATCAGAAGCAGAAGGCTCTGTCCACTGTATAGTGTTTTATGCAGTTCTACTGAAGTGTCCAGAAGAGATGCTATATAGTGAATGGCGCCTTCTGCTTCCTGCACGATCCCGTTATAGGTTCTACAGCAGGGTCGGCAACCTTCGGCACTCCAGCTGTTGTAAAACTACAACTCCCAGCATGCACACTTGCTGTGACGTTCGTGGAACTCCCCTGGAAGTGAATAGAGCATGATGGGAGTTGTAGTTTCACAGCAGCTGGAGAGCCGAAGGTTGCTCTAGTGCCTGGACAGAGCTGGATAACTGGTTGGTGCGGGGTTCAGGTGTCAGACCTCACTCACCGACCATCACGGTTAATCTTGAGGGAACTGGTGTGGAAATTTGGCCAGGGAAGCCCTTTTAAGCTGTCCACTATTCCCACCCCATTTATGGCAGTCCTATGAGCTGATCTGACAACCCCCTCCCTGCACCCCATGTTGGTCGGTACTCATGTGTAAGTCTTTGGTGGCAGCCATTTTTCTTATAGACCACACAAGCCTTGCATCCTGTGCTGATCATACATGTCCACGTCATGGTCACTCCATACAGAACACACCACACAGCTTTGTCTTGCAGCCATTTTTATTTGACTTTGTCCGACATGTTGCATTGTAGCGCATTTTACAAACATAAGGCAATAGTGAAGATGCCGCCTGTGAGAACAAGATTTCACCAGATCGCCTACTATGGAGGCTGCCATTAACCTGCCTATGACCCCCCTAGGGTAGTGAAGTCACCGGCTCCTAGGGTGGCCATATCAATATGGCTGCCTCCATTGTACCGTACTATGTCTGAAAACCAATTCCAGAAGAAATCTTGTTCCCCAGACAATAAATAATCTTTGACAATTAACTCTGACCGTACAAGTAAAAGCTAAAGCATACGGGCTCCGCGCAGGCTCGCGGCCGGCCGGAGGGGTAAGTGCAATGTCTTACATAAAACAGCTTAGTGCGGCCACCGGATCGATGGCGTTTGTCGTAAACATAATGTAAGAAAATCATAGATGTAAACGTAATAACTTTCCATTCCTGGTACGTATGGGCTCTGCTTAAAGGGACGGGCTCTACCATGTAGTGCTCTTGTGACACGACACCTCTCGGCAAGTCACAGACTGCCAGGGCTTGCTGGGAGTTGTAGTTCTGCCACACATTAGAGACTACTGATGTTTCTGGTTTTGAATTGGGTTATTCAGGGATATCTGTAGTAAATGTGGTCACAGAGGATTTGGGGCCACCAGTAATGTCCTGGGTAGGTTTCGAGTTTTGGTCTGCCTTTAAAGGAAGATGTCCAGGAAAAAAACATGGCTGACTTCTTACAGAAATGGTGCCACACCTGTGTACAGGTTCTGTGTGGTACTGCAGCTCAGCCCCATTACTTTTAACAGAGCTGAGCTGCAAAACCAGACACAACCCATAGACAGGAGAAGAAATGGAATAGATTTTACTAATCCTGGAAATGACATTAAAGTCCTTTTTTTTTTTTTGGTGAGGACCATTTAATAAAGTTAGAAATGATGAAGAGAACGGACATCTTCATATGAAGCCTACATGAGGCTTCAGTCTGTAATATAGAGGGCGGTGTGTTTGGTTTTGGGACCGAGGATTCGTGTGGCCATGATTAGAGATGTAATGCTTCATTTTCCCTGTGGTGGCGCTATAGGGAAATTACAGCTGATCTGTAGAGATCACAACAGGGCGAATGTAAATTTTTATTTTGTAGTTAGAAGTCTGTCTGTTCTGTTCATCATTTCTTAAAGGATAAATCTACAAAAATACTTAATTAAAGCAAGAAAAATATAAAAAATAAAATTTCCAGAGCCGGCGTTACTACGCGCCTGCCCGGACTGTTTGTACCTTTAACCGAGGAATATAAAGTTAGAGCGGCGTTCTCTTCCCTATGTAATGTACTTTGGTCCAGCCATCCCTACAATTACACGAGTCCTATCGGGTGGATATAGCGTTACTATGGAGGGGGCACAAACTTATATGATGGGGGGAAAAAAAATAATGAAAAATTATATTAATATACAAACTGTATCAAATATATTAAATAAGCGGCTTAGATATGTTTTATTTTTTTTGCATTATATATTCGGCCTCCTCGGGTCTCTCAAACACTTTATGATCTACTTAAATATGGCGGAGCCCACAGCAACCAATGGGGGGGGGGTGTTGGTCTGTAACTTGGTTGCCATCAATAGCACTTTTTTTTTTTTTTTTTTTTGGTTTTTGTTAGATAATACTGATGTCTTGTCACATGAGGTGGCAGAGAGAAAAAAAATTGAAAAATTAAAAAAACAAAACAAAAAAACCCCATAATTATAAAGCCATATCTGCTGCCACCATCATTACTTAGGGCCCGTTCACACGGGCACAGAGGGGCGGATTATGGTGCGTAATCCACGTTATAATCCGCCCCCTCAGCCTGGCGATCTCCATAAACCACCATTGTGCTTTTTTCCGTGGGCTGCCCTTCCACCTGGCGGCAGCAACCTCCGGGGTCGGCCCCATTCATTTGAGCCGACTCCGGGGGGAAAGCCAAGACCGCGACAGTCATGGCAGGCAGCTTTTGACCCGAGAGTGACGTGGCTCCCCCCGCGTGAACTTAGCCTTATGGTTTTGAAGGGGGGTGGGTAGTACCTAAAGTGTTTGAGAGACCCGAGTAGGCCGCCCTGCTAATTCGGACTGTACCTTTAAGCCAATATGTAATAATCTACTTGTATAAAATAGATATAAATATATACAAGAGCACGACATCCATAACTTAAATACCTCTAGTGATAATCGTGCTCTGCCCCTCTATCTACACAACGGCTTCATTTGGTTAGAACGCTATGAAAATATAGCGAATATTACAAAAATATACAAATTCCAACCCGCAACTGAGCGTCACCGGTTTACAAAGGCTGAAATGTCAGTGGGGTAAAGACCAGACCATTTCTGACGGCGGGGAGGACGACTTCACCTTATACACTCTCCATTGGGGGAGGAATGGGTTACACAGTTAAAGTGAGACTCTACCTGTAATATATGACATCCACTCATGTTCAGTCACTTTTAGTGCTATTCGGTTTACTCCACTCACATCCAGAGCTGCATTTACAATTCTGCTGTTATACAGTATAGGAATGTGTTAGCTTTTCCATATGTGTTTTCCTTTTACATCCTATTCTTTACATGATGTGTCCAAGCAACAATCGGAGCTTTGAGTGCAGCTCTAGCGGTGACTGGAGTATAAAACCTGATGGAAATCGACTCCTAATGGTTGGTCAGTGTGCATAGGCCGGGTGATGTAGGAGCAGGAATACATGACTACTTTCTACCAGTCCTCAAGTGAATGAGCTGTAATACCAGATGTAGCCTTTAGCCAGATGGGGTGCTGTTTTGGGTAGAATGTAGTCTAATTATTATAAACCAACCCTATAACTGAACCCATCCTGGTACTTTCCATCCCCGCTCCCCATTCCAATAATACAGAATCCTTTCTTCTACCAGGTGATGAAGCACAAAGTGCAAGTTTTCCCATGTAAGTGCTTTGGTGAGGTATCTACCATCTACATGTAGTTCCTAGATGGAGGTGGCCTTCAGTGGCAACCCCGTGCAGTGACTGGAGAAGCCATGTTTGTTCCCCAGGCTCCGAGTTCCGTTTCATTCCCCCTTTTTGGCACCATCCATCCATGATCTTTGGAGGTGGAAGGTTCGGACTTCACAAAAATACTTCTGTGTTTTTCAATGTTTTGGGCCTGATTTTCAAAAAGCTTTTGTTAAAGTGCACAAGGCTCCATGCAGAAAGTAGAGACAGATATGAGAAATACATTCAGTAACCGGGGGGTGTATGGACCAAGAATGAAATCGCTGGAACACCTGGAGTTGTTCGTGGCGCTCCGATTTCATCTACATTCTCGTCCATAACCCGAAGTCACAGATGGTCTATGTAACACTCTTTTGGCAGGACCTGAATACAAAGAGGAGGTGACATCTTACTATAGGTGGTGCCATGTAGCTTTCCAAGGTTGTCTTCTCAAGAACATCTACGACCACAGATACAAAATAGTCTTAAAGAGGCGCAAAGGGTCTTGTTCGCTTCCAATCAACACCAAGATAGTGAGACGTGAGCCTACTTGAAGGGATTAAACATCCATCTAGAGTTTAACGCAAATCCCACCAAAGAAATCTCGGGTTCTCAAGACACATTAACAATACTTCTGCAAAATGTGCGACTCTGGTGAAACCCTCGATGTGCGGAACGTCTTTGAGCGGGAGAGTTTCAACTTGTTCCGTAGGTCGTGTCCTGTAAACGTTACTGTGGGGGTTAAGACAAGTGGTGATAGGAGATCTTTATACATAACCAGTTCCTCAAGAAATCTGTTGCAATTTCCCAAAAAGAAGAGTAACTCCTCTAAGTGCATAGTGAGGGTCCGTCTTACGTCACGCTCCAAGATTATGTTGGATTATCTCAGCCAAGTAGAATTCTGTTCCCTTCTTTTCCCGATATACAGGGTATTAGTTTTTTTGTGGTTTTTTTTTTTTTTTTACAGTGCTAAAGGGAATAAGACGCTCTTGCAGCACCCTGAATATAACCTAGGGACCAGCAGTGACTGTTGTTGTAAGTCAGGATTGACCAGCAAGTCCTTCGAAACACCCTGGTCCCTTTTTAAAAGCACCATTGAAAATCTTGCAAGTAGCATCTCCAGAAGATGACTAGATACCAAACGCCTTCCTAAGGCTTCCTTTGAAGAAATAAGCAGCTCCTTGTACCTCAATGTTTCCCATCTATAGAGATTGTCAACAGGACAGGTTGTGGGACAGCCGGCTGTCTACAAAACAAAGTACGAGCCACCAGGGCTCATTGAGAACTATCATCTAGAGCCACCAGGGCTCCATGAACTCAGTATAAGCCACCAGGGCTTCCAAAACTTTCAAGCCACCAGGGCCTGTATATTGAGAACTCCCAAAGCCTCCAGGGCTTTAGGACCATGTGCTTGTTGACGTATCTTGGGAAACACTGTCAAAGAGGGGGTGCGTCTGAAGCCATGTCTAACTGTTCAAAGGCCAGCATGAGGAGCCATTGAGAGGCGGCAATGAGTCTCAAGGATCTCCAGTTGCTTCATTAGAGCAATCTCCTGAACTGGATCCAGAAATTTCTCAGACAGGTACCAAGAAGCTCTTGGAGCTGATACCCACGTAGACAATAGTGTTCCACCACATGGATGAGGTCTGCTAGCTGACACTGGGGTGGACTCTATTGTGGGCTCGCATCGACTTCCTCCTTTTGCTCTGTGCTAACTGCATAGGGATGAGCGCTGGTTCTTCTGCCACCACCTTGTCTACGGTGATCATTTTGCTTGAAGACGTGCTCTCTGTTAATACCTGAGAAACGGTGGAAGACGGTGAAGTAAGCCGAGAAGTTTTCTTCAACCGGTGGTGACCGTCGGATTTAGAACTTCCACTTAGTGACAATTTCTGCCGGAGCCCTTGTGTTTCTTGGGAATGACTTTGTGACCTGTGAGTTGGAGCGCCCTCAGCTGGCGGTCTTCTCTTTTTGGCTATTCTCATTTGTACACCTTCAAGGCTGCGCTCTATTTGATAGACTTCTTCCGTGGCATGGTTGACCAGATCAAACTGTGACAGAAGAGTCTCCAGCACAGGGAGCAACCTTTGGATGTTGGCGTCGACCTCTGCTCTCTCCCTGGTGCTTACAGCACTGAACGTATCTAGCTGACTGGAGATGGTGGAGAAAGACGAGGAGGACGAGGTATCAGATGCCGCACTTGGGGTGGAACCTCGAAGAGATTTGGAATCACTGGAGGAACGTGAAGGAAGCGGCTCCATTCCTTCGAAGCGCACCTTGTGACGGAACTGAAATACAGAAATATTTTTATTATGTTTTATTGTTCTGAAAATCAACATAGAGAACAGCCTAACACACACGGCTCACCTCTTTCACTTTGCTGACACCCATCCAGATCCGAAGCCTCCTAAGAAACAGCTCCACCATCTCATAGTCCTGCAGTTCGAAAGCTGGTCGGAACAAATCCAGCCGCACCTGTCGGTAAGTGTTGATCAACACGGCTGCAAAGAATCGCATCATGATCCATACCTCCAGCACCAAGTAGCTTGCAAAATAGAGATGGTGAACGTAGGAGGAATACGGGTAAGGGGCTTTCAGATTAATAGCACCACGAGCCACGGCAAACAGTGAGAGGATGCTCGCCCCAAAGCTGTGGAATCTCTCCCAGGAGGAGGAGAAAAGCTAAAAGGAAGAAATACAAAAATAATTACGAGAGGAATGACCCTCATCTAATAAAAACCTACCACTACGATGCAGATCTATGTGTCTCCATGTTTACAGAATTACTTAAAGGGAGTGACCAGAGCTAGCCTATCACCCCGGCCCAACAGAAGGGTTAGGGTCACCTAATATTTTATGATACCTGTACACTTGTCACTATGTTCTGCTACAGAATTTTTTGCTCCAATGATTGTTCAGATAGACTTACCAAAAACCCGACTTGAGCGTACACCAGCACCAGACCCAGCGTTGCCCCTGCGGCAGCACACAGCTCTTTCATAGACAGACTCAGGGTCTTCCCAAACACAGACCACTCTCTGATGAAGCGAAGCTGCTGCGCAACCTTAGAAATGAGAAAATTATAAGAAAAGAATCCAAAAACATTGATACCTGGAAACTATCAACAAGCAGGCTTTGCTTATGAAGACCTCTCTATTTGGAAAATTTTTGTGGTCTTCACTGTAACTATACGGATGTCACTTGTTACACCCCTGGGCAGTTATAGTATGAAGACAGTACCGTAGGTCATCAGCCATTTGCCAACTTGTTGATGGTTGAAGATATTAAATGTGACGATTCAGCACAGAATACTAGTCAGTCCTGGCCTGCTGACTTACCTTCACTGTAAGGAGGAAGAGCAGGGAGGCGGAGAGGCTGTTGAAGGTGTTACCCAAAAAGGCCACATGGTGCAGGCTGACGAATGAAGCTTTGTCCTTCCGATATCTTTCCCACTGCTGGTCGGCCAGGCTGCCCCGGCTCAGATATATAACCACAGTGCTCACTGTCAGGACCGTCAGCAACCACTGGACGTAATTCCAGAAATTGGTAAAATACAGCCGCCCCTCCTTCCGAATCAATAGACACTCGGCAAGCACAAAGTACACGACAAACATCATGAGGAAGACCTGCGAAGAGAGAACACAAAGATCCACTCACCTCGTCGAGTTACAACATACTCAGAATTCTGCTGCTGGTCAACAAGACGCTGACAGACACGACTTACCATCATGATAAGGAGAAGGTGAGTACCACTGCTAAGACGCAGCAAAGGGAAGGCTCTTATTTCAGAAGATGGAAGCGATCGACCAGCAAGAGGGAATTCCAGCAGCAACGTTACAGAGGAGTAGAGGTGGACCCCAGGACTGTATAGAGAGAACTCCACAAATAGCGCCCTCGTCCTGCAGGGGCACGAATACGAGACAAGGGTAGGATGCCACGCAATTGCAATACTAGACAATAGGTAGTGCGATATGAGTCAAGGCAAGATTAGACTTACAGGTTGTCAATCCAGCGTTCATCCTGGAGGTCTTCTAAGATGGCCTGATTCTCCTCCAAGCTACTACCGAGCTGCTGAATGTAACCAGAGCTGTCGTAGAAGGAGAGGAAACCCCAATACCAGGCCCTAGAAGAAAGAAGAATTTAGCATACAATACACCCCAGGGTGATATTAGGGGTCAGTCACTTTATGGCGGTATAGAGGTACCTACCCAGTATTATCTTGAGGAGAATGCGGCCACCCATCAGAGGACATATCAGAAGAAATATTAGTCCAACCAATGTCATAGCTGCTATCATCAAACTCTTCTGAGCAGGTCCCATGGCTGGATAGGGAGTGGACATCACAAGCTGCAGAGAGAGATAGGTGTAATAATGTGGAGACCCGACACTAGATCCCCACCGAGGATCAGTCACATGACCACCAGAAGATGTGCCGTTCTAGTTATCAAAACTTTGTGACCTTAATAAATCAGACACAACAAGACTAGTGTACAGCACGCCAGTCTTGATAAGTTTCCCCTTCTGTGTCTAGAATGATCACATGATAATAGAACCGCACCTTTCTTTAGCCGTATCTGTCGTAAGCGAGCCGCCCCCAACAAGCTGCTGTAGCTCCCCCGCTGGTTATTGCTCAGGAATGGCAGCAGCACATCAGATGCCCAGTCCCAGAACTCGTCCAACCTACAGAGCACATAATAGGGTAACATCTCCGCCTTGACGTCCTACTGGACTTCATTCCTCAATACAGTGAACATCTACGAGTGATTCATGATGTCTGCTCTCTACCTCTTAATCTGCGTGAATCTGTGGCTTCCCATCTCCTGTCGGACTGAGCGCTGCAGCAGGTACGTCTTGTGGTTCACCGAGGCATCGCCATAGTTGGTCAGGAGGACAACCAGTAAGAAGAGTGTATAGACCATCAGGTTCTGGACAGAAACATAAGAAACCAGATTGAAAGGATTTTCTAGTCTGATACGTTTACCAGCACTGATACACTGTAACAAACAGGACAGGAGAGATTTGCGCTGCTGATGTGTGTCGCCGGTTATTTACATCGTATATATATTTACCTTAAGCATCCTATGCAGCAGTTTGACCTTCCGCGCTTCCTCCCTGGCCTGGAACAAGGCAAATCCCTGCGGTGGCCGTACCTTGGTGATCCGCTCAGAAACCTGCTCCACAAGGGGGCACTCTACAAGGGTGTCCTCCTCTTCTGGGTACAAACGCTTCACCACCAGTGCAAAGTACACGGCCTCAAAGAAAACCTACGTAGAAAGAAAAAAGTGAGACCTGCACTTGTATAGATACATGGAAATCCCAGAGCACTGGCTTCTACCATGGAGCGTCCAGATGGCGAAGGCTCAGAGCGACATCTCCGAGAAGTTACCTTTATGGGCTCCAAGACAAAGAATGAGCAGAGGAAGCTGAATATCCCAGAGATGAGCCACATAAGACCCACGCTGGAGGTGAAGCCCACCCCAATCCAAACCGAAACAGCAAAACAGGAGAGGAGGAGGAAGCAGCTGAGGACATGCGCCACACGCGTGCACCAAGATGGCAGCATCTGCCGATGTCTCTGGAAAGCGTCTGTGATGACTGTACGGAGAGGAGGAAACGCGGAGAATATTAAATCACTGTTGTATTAGGTCTAAATGGAGATTTATAGTTTTAGTGTTCTGTTACAAATATTTACCGGTCCGGTTGGACTTGACCGATTTGGTGACATCCCTGGCAGATCCAGATAACGTCTGCCCTTTGTCATTCAGTTTATCCAACATTATGGTTTCCGTCTTATCTCCAAAGGGGTTCGATCTGTCAAAGCAAAGTGAAATAGTCAGTCTTTACTTGTTATTTTATCAGTGTGTGACAAAGTATAGACTGCTGCACCAGCCATGCGAACAGCTCTGAGAATGAAACAGCTCTCTCTGCCTCAGTCACAGCAGGAAATCCCAGCAAAGCAGCTTATACAGTTACATGCTGCCAATCCACTACTTGTACACAGCTAAGCCTGATACCCATAAACATCCAGGAAGAACTTATCCAATCAGAAGAGCTTTCTTTTGATTGATATGGGTGGAGCTTCATTTATTGACCAATAAGAGTACGTTTAAAGGGCCCAAACTGAATGTTTTTGTAAAAATTTGTATCACTTACTGGAGAGATATCACATCACAATGAAATTTGACATCCCAATCAAAATTTTACATCACAGCCCAAGCGGGTATTTCTCAATGTTTATATATAATCGAGACCACTTACAAGTCTGACAGCAGATCCGTCTCAGTCCGGGAGATCCTTCTAAGGTCTTGTGGTAGGGACATGCTGCTCGCTCCATCTATGTAAAAGATCAGAGATGACACATGACTTCACTTCCAGGCAAGAGTCAGAATTATAAATTATTGGACATTGGTAAGACCCCCTCCCGATTCTTCCTGCAAACATGTGGAGGCTTCTTTATAGTAAGTGTGGTGAGACTACACAATCACAAGAGGTGGTGATGTCTGGTAACTTGTCCAACTTCAAGAGGGGCCTCAGAAGGAACAATATCATAGGTTATGGGAACTAGAATTTTTGGGATAGAATGCCGATCCAAGGACTTGGCCCAATTGTCATTGTTTGAGTTGGAAGGAGTTTTTTCTTCTGATGGGGCAATTGGAAACCATCTTCAGAAGATTTTTATTTTTTGCTTTGCTCTGGATCAACTTGGTAGGTTTATAGGTTGGACTTGATGGACTTGTTGCTATAAACTTCATCCTTTATGGAGCACAGTCCCTTAAAAAAAAGTAAGACCATCGGCACGTGTATATTCGACATGTCTCAGTCTATTCATGTGACCAAGATGGCTCACAGAGGAGAACTTGGTGGAAAACACCGTCTCCTATATGCTTCATCTTCTTGCAACTCTACTCAAACCGGGTCCTAACATCTCAGAAGATTACCAGATCTCCCCTTATTTCATAGCCAATGGAACATCCAACCCCTTTCACGACCCTCTTGGATTCTGGCAGAGCCATTCCCCAGACCCTTTACCTGATGCTAAGAACTGTCGAGGTAAGGACTGTGGCAGTCCTAAGACCACGCTATCATCTTCACTAGGGTGGCAGCTGGCATCTAACCCAACGTTACAGCTGGTTCGGTGTCTCTCCAGCTTCTGAATGGTGTTGCCCATGATGGAAGGATCGCTGAGGAGGTCGGGCCAGCTGAGCATGCCATCATTGGTATTCCACTGGATGAAGCTGTAAGGAGGTCGAAGCCAAATAAACAATATATAAATCAATGTACAGATCGATGAGTGCCGGATTACCAGACATTCTGTGGTATACAGATCTCCAAAACTCACCTCTTGGTGTCTTGCACTGGAATTTCTATTTTGGTTTGGTCAGAGAAGGTCTATGGGATGAAATGTTTAGTGGTGTTAAGACCTGTGGACAGTCTTATCCTGAGAGCATTAGAATGGAGCGTAGAGATCTGATATTTTCTTACCTCTCCATGGTTGCCCGTGTGCGCCATAAAGGAGCTCTCCATCACCGTGTCCAGGTAGTTATCAATTTCTAGAGAGTGCTGGTCAAAGTATGTGAGGGACGGCCGGACACAGGTCTAGGGGGTGACAAAGCAGAGCTATAGACTGATACGTCTAACACAGACCATTGTGAGGTCCATTGGCCGGCAGGAGGCTCACCTTACTACGGGCTCGTCTGAACAGGTACAGAATGATCAGGTAAATGGGATACACCAAGACGCTGGTCACCAGGCCCACAGCCACCGAGTCCACACTGAGGGTAACAGACTCTGACACGGCCCTATCCCTGGAAAATCAGAAATTCTCATTTAGACATCTAGGATTTATGATTCACATTTATATACCGAATATATACTTAACAAATGTAATGCATAGCCTGCTTTATACTTCAGAGCTGCAATCACAATTCTGCAGTATACTACAGGATGTAACTCAGGATCAGTACAGGATAAGTAATGTAATGTATGTACACAGTGACTGTACCAGCAGAATAGTGAGCGCAGCTCCGGAGTATAATACAGGATAAGTAATGTAATGTATGTACACAGTGACTGCACCAGCAGAATAGTGAGCGCAGCTCTGGAGTATAATACAGGATAAGTAATGTAATGTATGTACACAGTGACTGCACCAGCAGAATAGTGAGTACAGCTCTGGAGTATAATACAGGATAAGTAATGTAATGTATGTACACAGTGACTGTACCAGCAGAATAGTGAGCGCAGCTCTGGAGTATAATACAGGATAAGTAATGTAATGTATGTACACAGTGACTGCACCAGCAGAATAGTGAGCGCAGCTCTGGGGTATAATACAGGATAAGTAATGTAATGTATGTACACAGTGACTGTACCAGCAGAATAGTGAGTGCAGCTCTGGAGTATAATACAGGATAAGTAATGTAATGTATGTACACAGTGACTGTACCAGCAGAATAGTGAGCGCAGCTCTGGAGTATAATACAGGATAAGTAATGTAATGTATGTACACAGTGACTGCACCAGCAGAATAGTGAGCGCAGCTCTGGAGTATAATACAGGATAAGTAATGTAATGTATGTACACAGTGACTGTACCAGCAGAATAGTGAGTGCAGCTCTGGAGTATAATACAGGATAAGTAATGTAATGTATGTACACAGTGACTGTACCAGCAGAATAGTGAGCGCAGCTCTGGAGTATAATACAGGATAAGTAATGTAATGTACACAGTGACTGTACCAGCAGAATAGTGAGCGCGGCTCTGGAGTATAATACAGGATAAGTAATGTATGTACACAGTGACTGTACCAGCAGAATAGTGAGCGCAGCTCTGGAGTATAATACAGGATAAGTAATGTAATGTATGTACACAGTGACTGTACCAGCAGAATAGTGAGCGCGGCTCTGGAGTATAATACAGGATAAGTAATGTAATGTATGTACACAGTGACTGTACTATCAGAATAGTGAGCGCAGCTCTGGAGTATAATACAGGATAAGTAATGTAATGTATGTACACAGTGTCTGTACCAGCAGAATAGTGAGCACAGCTCTGGAGTATAATACAGGATAAGTAATGTATGTACACAGTGACTGTACTATCAGAATAGTGAGCGCAGCTCTGGAGTATAATACAGGATAAGTAATGTAATGTATGTACACAGTGACTGCACCAGCAGAATAGTGAGCGCAGCTCTGGAGTATAATACAGGATAAGTAATATAATGTATGTACACAGTGACTGCACCAGCAGAATAGTGAGTGCAGCTCTGGGGTATAATACAGGATAAGTAATGTAATGTATGTACACAGTGACTGTACCAGCAGAATAGTGAGTGCAGCTCTGGAGTATAATACAGGATAAGTAATGTAATGTATATACAAAGTGTCTGTGTCTGGAGTATAATAGCACAGCGTAAGTGATGTAACGTATCCATTCAATGTGTGTAGATTAATTCTAGATATAAAATGTAAATGAAGATTTTCTGACATACCGGGGGCTATTTGTGGATTGGGGCACTTCAATAAGGAGCAGCAGTATACATACACATAATATTCCCTTACCCATGATTCTTATCTCCCACCACACCATACCACACGGCGTTGGCACATAGGAAGAGGAATATAAGAAGAGCGCAGCAGGTGGCTCTCTGGACGCGGGTGAAGCGACTTCGGGGAGGTCGGTCCCACATGGATAGCCAGACATGTTTCTCAGAGACTCCTCGCTGGAGTTCAGCCATGAAGATGCGGGAAAATCTCTTCAACTCAGTCTCACCTGATTAACACAAGAGGTGTATAGTGATAACCTGGCTAAGAGCATAGAGAATTGATTAAAAGACGAAAATTACTCACTGGCTGCAAAGATTTCCTTCTCCACCCGACGACCGCTCTCCTCCTGTCCTACAGATAGCCAGTCATTGACCAGGAAGAAGTAGTTCTTACTGCGCTGGAGGTCCTTGATGATGACGTGCTGCACGTACCAAGAGGGGCTGAGGCCTGTCCAAAGATATACATTATCAGGGAACCTAAATCATCACCCAAGTCTCCATCACCCCCTGCATTAACCGTCACCCGACAAGATACAGCCCAGAGTACAACTCTATTGTTACGCGAAGATCACCTCACACAGCATTGGAGAAAGCAGCACAAGGAGACTTTAAGGCCTCATGGACTCTCTGAGGTTCTTCTAACTTGTGTTCTGATGCTTCAATCCATTCTGATATATATAAAGCAAGTGTTATAAAATATCGGAACGGAACAAAGTATCGGAAGAGCCTTGG
Source organism: Leptodactylus fuscus (assembly GCF_031893055.1). Lineage (NCBI taxonomy): Eukaryota > Metazoa > Chordata > Amphibia > Anura > Leptodactylidae > Leptodactylus > Leptodactylus fuscus. Next base: position 12,649,012 of record NC_134272.1, on the reverse strand, counting down.
GCTGCACACTTAGTCATCTACATATAGCCTAAGGTTGGAGGGTGATATTGTGCTGATGATGTATACATCCCACAGAGGGCTGCAGTATTTACAGAGGACCCTCCATCTCCTCCACAAACCCTAGCTCTTGTCATCCTTTAATAGCCATCTTTCCACTTATTCCAGTGCAGTTGGAATTTTCTCTCTAGTCCCCACCGTTCCCAAGCAATTAGTGCAGTTAGTCTTGATGCCTGAAATGCTAACTAGACTCCCTAATGGTAAGAGGGTGGTTTCAGGCAACAGCAGGCAAATGGGGGCGTGATACACAACTCTGATCGGAGCCTCGAGTCACGCCACAACCCAGGGAAGGTGAGTGCAAATAGACACAGACAGTGACCTGAATCACACCACCATGTCTGCACCAGCCTTCCACCACCCACTTGACATTAGGGAGCCTAGTTAACATATCAGGCACCAAAACTAACAGCAATGATTGCTCATGAAGGGTGGGGGCTAGAGAAAAAATTCCAACTGTGCTACAATCAGTGGAGAGCTGCCTACTAGAGGATGAAAAGGAGGTCGAGATGGTGAAAGGTCCTCTTTAAGGAAAATACATAAAGTGGATTAAAAATCACAAAATATCGAAAAGTTGAGATTGATGTCAAGTGCTAAGGGATTTAATATAGACCTGGAAATCAGTGGTGATCTCAGATATCAGTGAGTATATGATTGTGTCACACACACCCCTCACATATCAGAAGATCATGATCTCTGGAATACATATTTTCAGCAAAGTATTGCCCTTTATACGGTAACAATCCCTGAGTTTCCAATTCTACCACCAGATGGCAGTGTTCATCTACACACCAGCAACCAATTAACTAAAAGTTCATTTGCATAAAATGATTATGGTTTGGAATGAAACGGTTACGAGCGTCTTTAACGACAATTACCTCGCGCAAATGAGCAAAGCGCGGACAGAAATTGATTGTTGATAAATATTTGAACAGCCTCCTGTACACGGAAATCCATCTCTCTGCTCATTACGTGTGTACAGAAGCCTAAACAGAGGAGGCGGATATTACTGCTGGACGGTCGTCTCATGTACACAGGGATTTACCATAATGCAGTGACTGTGCCCAGTGCAAGTAAACATGTTACATCAGGGCACAGGGGTATCATTAAAGGGGGCTTCCTGCCTATAGCCATCTCTATAGCCAGATTTAAAGGGGTTGTGCTACAAAGCTGGACCACCAGTGACCTGGCACTTATCTTCTATCCTGTGTCTTTGGTGGCACAACCACTTTAGGATCTGGTCTGACTACGACAACATGCTGACGTTACAGTAACAGATAACCCGCTCACCCTTATTATCGTGCCACAGACGGATTTTCCAAACGTTTCCCAAGTTCTTCTCTGTTGCTATCTGGAAGATGTCCACACTGTTCCTGCGGAAGGTATTCTCCCCATCTAGATGCCGGTGGCCACTTTTACTGTCCACTCCGTACAGACTGATGCCAACATGAGCGGTGGTGCCTGTGCGGGAGGAGAGCAGACATTGAGGACGTATGTGGAAGGTTAGATTACATCGTAACACGTGTACACTCATGTACCTGCACTCATACGTGTAGACATACAAATGTAGCTGTACTCAAGTAGACACACTCATAGACAGGCACTCATGTCTACAGACACTTAAAGACGACTCACCAGATCCTCGACCCCATCCTGTCTTCACCAAAACCTCGTATTTATAGAATCCAGCTTTCCCGCAGAACGGAATAACTCTGGCCTTACTGACGTCCAGCAAGTCTAGTTTGTGGACAATAATGGTGGCCACAGAGTAGGTAGCGAAGCAGACGGCGCATGTGAGCAGGACAATGTAGTTAATACCGGGAGGAGGAGGCTGAAACAAGAGAGCAAGGAAGAGACGATTCTTAGTATATGAAGGTTATACAGTACCAGGGATCTGAAAGGTCATATATATATATATATATATATATATATATATATATATATATATATATATATTGGACATGTAGGTCCCTGTGTGAATAGAGAGGTAGTAAATGTCTACAACCACCACTCCATTCACTTCTATTACATGGACCATTGGCTTTATTTGGCCATCCATAGAAATGATTAGACCAGTAGTCACCCATGTTCACTACCACTCCATTCATACATGAGACTTGGAGCCCCCCACTCTCATGGTCAGTTATGGTCCCAGGATTCCCAGTGATCACGTTTCTATAAGGGATCCAATCACCATATTTCTGGAGACGGCCTACTTACAGGGTAGATAAAGTTGACCGAGTGAGGTGGGACGAAGAGGCTGGCACCGAATGCCGTGAGATGTTGGGTAAGACACACGGCTTGGTCCGGCCTGGTATCTTCTAGGGGTACAACGCCCTCTGTCTTCCATTTCATCTCATTACCATCGAAGTACTGACACAGGGAGGTGTATAGGCCCACCGTCACGTCCACCGGAGACCACATGTAATGGTTAGTGATGTTCAGGTAGTAACGTCTGGTCAGGTTTCCATCGCTGAAAAAGACATATTGATATGAAGGTTTATATATCCGGAGACACATGACAAGATGGCACCCGTTAACCCTGTCACGACTAATCTCTTACGAGGGGGCTATGAAGAAGGTGTAGAGCTTGTGGTCATCTCCTGACATGAAGTGCTCGCTGATCTGCTTCATGTCGCTATAGTTGTACTGGTTGGGATGGCCGCTCTCATGTAGATACACGGAGATGTACGGCTCAGGTTCACTGTCCTTGTATCTCTCTGGAAACAAAAAGCAAAATAAAAATACACTATATGAAAAAAAACAAAGCATGCCTTTAACTGTGACCACCCCTGGACAGACCGCTCTACAGCACCGGAGTCATATATGTAAGGGTAACATGCTGCCTACCACAGCCACCACTAGAGGGAGCTTGCTGCATGCTCAGGCTCAATGTATAAACTGAGACAAAAAGCTCCCTCTAGTGGTAACTACAAGTAGTCAAAACTTTACAATTGTACGGCTACTGCATAATGGAGTTCTGACTGTTATAAAGATATATTAAGGAATTAATCAGGACAGAATATTAAACATGTTTATATTTAAAAACAAAATGGTGGACATTCCCTTTAAGGGTTGAGATTTACTGGTGTTTTTCCCTTTAAGGAGGTTTCAAAGAGTTAGAATAGGTTCTCAACATGTAATTATGGGGGTTCAATGCCCAGTCCCCCATCAGGTGAGTGCTATACGCTCTTCACTGGATACTAAGCAAACTATATATTGTATAGTGGCTGTGTTTGGTATTGCAGCTCAGCCCCATTCATTTGAATAGGACTGAGCTACAAATAGGTTACGTGACAAATGAGCATGATATCACTGACCTGTGAGGCAAAGGTGGCGCTCACCCAAGTATTGCCGCTGCTCCAAGCAGAAGATCTGTGGGGGTCCCAGATGCAGTACCCCCCACGATCAGAGACTCATGACCTATTCTACAGGTAGGTTATCAATATGGAACATCTGGAAAATCCCTTGAAATGTAGTATCGTTTGCTCACCATCCTGCGCGGTGTACGTGATCCGTATGTGTAGTCCGGCGTTCTCGTTGCTACTCTCTGCCTCCAGGTCCACTTTCACCGAGCGCCGGCTCTGAACATGGGCCACACCCGCTGTAATGTTACCGACACCAGTGTTATTGGCGACGCTGACAGTGATGGCCTTTTCCGAATCCAAGCTCTCCACCGGGATCTGGCTGCCATTACTAGTCTGGAACTCCATAGATGCCACCTTGGTGGACACGGTGTAGTTACTGATGTACCCAAAGGGGTAGGGATTAGAGTCCACCTGGAACATGACCTGGATGATGTCTGTGAGGTCGGGGAAGGTGCTATTAAATCCTTGTGGAATGAAGAACTGGCAGCCGGTCCTGTTACTATAGCACAGCAGGTTGAGAGGATCCGAGCGTTTGCCCTGGGCCAAGATCTCCCCACCCTGCAGGGTCAATGGCTCCTCGTTCAGTACCCTGGACTTCATCAAAATCCTCATGAGATCAGAAGAAAGATTGTAAGCCTCAGAGGCGACGGTACCGTTGTTGAGGACATCACACAGCTTCCCTCCTCTGTGGACAGAGGACTTGGTGTTGACAAGATGGATGACGTCTCCTGCAAGCGAAATTAAATCAGTTTAAGTCGACAGCCCAAAGGACATAGAAACAGGGACATATCTATAGATGGCGCAGTTTAAGTTTCCCCCATGTCTGTAAATGACCAGACAATGGCTCTTGCTCTTAAAGGGATTTTCCAAGAGGATAGCGTATCAGTATCTGATGGGGGTATATTGTGGTCGAACCCCTTTTGTGGTGTCACATTCACATTCAGTCACATGGTACAACAGAAGCTCAGGCCCGTTCAAGTGATCAGGGCTGAGATGCAACACCAAGCACAGCGACTACCATAGGCACTACTTGGTAGTCAGTGAAGAGGCCGCCTGAACATTGCGGCCTCCTTACACAGCTGATATGTGGGGGTCCCAGGGGTCCGACTCCCACTGATGTGATACTGATGACCTATCATAAAGAACAGATCATTAGTATATACCTCTCAGATAATCCCTTTAAATATCTGTAACTACAAGGAATCTAAATGGAAAGTATTTTATACATTATTGGGTCACAATTCACACTGAACTGTCATGGCTTTGTTCTTCTGATAATCAGTATGGATATATTTCTCTATATATTCTGCATCATGTGCACAGATCTGTCCAACATACAATTCCAGTTATGTATTGCAGTATCTATCTACGCACACCTATATAGTGTAATGACCCATCTGTGCCCCCTATACAGTATAATGCCCCATCTATGTACCCTATACAGTATAATGCCCCATCTGTGCCCCCTATACAGTATAATGCCCCATCTATGTACCCTATACAGTATAATGTCCCATCTGTGCCCCCTATACAGTATAATGCCCCATCTATGTACCCTATACAGTATAATGCCCCATCTGTGCCCCCTATACAGTATAATGCCCCATCTATGTATCCTATACAGTATAATGCCCCATCTGTTCCCCCTATACAGTATAATGCCCCATCTGTGCCCCCTACACAGTATAATGTCCCATCTGTGCCCCCTTTACAGCATAATGTCCCATCTATGTACCCTATACAGTATAATACCCTATCTGTGCCGACTACACAGTATAATGCCCCGTCTTTGTATCCTATACAGTATAATACCCCATCTGTGCCACCTATACAGTATAATACCCTATCTGTGCCGACTATACAGTATAATGCCTCGTCGATGTACCCTATGCAGTATAATACCCCATCTGTGCCCCCTATACAATATAATGTGCCGTCTATGTACCCGATACAATGTAATACCTCATCTGTGCCCCCTATAGAGTATAATACCCTATCTGTGCCGACTACACAGTATAATGCCCCGTCTATGTACCCTATACAGTATAATACCCCATCTGTGCCCCCTATACAGTATAATACCCTATCTGTGCCGACTATACAGTATAATGCCTCGTCGATGTACCCTATGCAGTATAATACCCCATCTGTGCCCCCGATACAGTATAATGTGCCATCTATGTACCCTATACAATGTAATATCTCATCTGTGCCCCCTATAGAGTATAAAGCCCCATATATGTACCCTATACAGTATAATACCCCATTTGTGCCCCCTTTACAGAAAAATGCTCCATTAGTGCCTGCCACATATTATAATACTTCAGTAGTAATCCCACACACAGTATAATGAGACATTAGCAACCCCTATACGCTATAATGTCCCATTAGTGCCCCCTATACAGTATAATGTCCCATTAGTGCCCCCTATACAGTATAATACCCCATCTGTGCCCCCTATACACTATGATGCCCCATTAGTGCCCCCCTATACACTATAATGTCCCATTAGCACCCCCTATACAGTATAATGTCCCATTAGCACCCCCTATACACTATAATGCTCTATTAGTGCCCTAATTGGACATTTTTTGCAAATAACCCCCTTTATCTTCCTAGCATACCAGGTAGTGACATTGACCCCTCTACTCCATTTGTTTACCAGGGAATGTTAAATAATATGAAATATATTTTCCTAAATTTTCTTGCCTAAATCTGAGATGTGTCTTTACTGATTGCAATTGGTTTTATCAGTTGGTCATAAGATGTTATCATATTTATACAATATTAATATATTCTACATTAGAAGTGACAGCCGATGTCATGACGTACATATCAATATAGTATTTCTATATAGTCCAAGTAAGAAACCTAGGAGGAGGGGAGGAACAGACTCTGACATGAGGCGGAAGTAGCACTTAGCTATGAGAAGATGTATTAGAAGACTTCTTATATTTGCTTGTACTGTTGATTAATGCAAAATTTATTGAACGTTTAAAAACATGGATGCTTCATGTTTCAGACACAGCACCACTCCTGTCCATAGGTTGTGACTGGTATTGCAGCTTGGCTCAACTAAAGTGAATCGAGTTGAAATGCAATACCCCATACAGCCTCTGCACAAGTGTGGCGCTGTCTTTGGAAGAAAGTCGTCTTTTCTATTCCAAGACTGCATCTGCGTGCTCAGATGAATACATATATAGAATGGACGGTCTAGAATGCAGTACGTCTGGCAGTTCTGGCCAAGGATTACACAATGCCGTCGCACAGATGATGATGGATCTCTCCCTGTAGCTATGGAAGCCCTTAACAGTCTTGTCACTGTAAATTCCTTTCCTCCAGGAGCTCCGGCAGCACAATAGAGACTCATAACTCATCGGCACCTTGTTTCCCCCCCCTTCCCATTTCAGCCCCGTGACATTATTAAAAGGTCTTTCTATCATCCCATTCCTCCCGTGTAATTATCCGTCTGCGGGAAAACTCTTCCTCTACGATTTTACGATTATTTATGACGACTCCTGCAGCATTTTCTAATTGTTTGTTTGCCTAGAGATCTGATCGCACCATGTAAATCACATCAGCCTGAAGAAATAGCAAAAAAATTATCACATGAAAGAAACTCGTCCTTCATCGCCAGTAAAAATCATTTCCCCAGAGACCGCTTCCTTGTATCTCAAATGGAAATATCGCTATTTCCGTCATTAAACGCTCGTCGGAGTCTTCGGGGCTGTTGTTAAGAAACCAAAGAGCTTCAGTAATGCAAGAAATCGCTCATTTTTATTTTACATTTCAACAATTACCATCATTAAGTGGGAAAAAGTCTGATAATATTCCAGGGCTCCGACATAGGATGTCAGTGCGGCGGAGGTATGGCTGATCTGCTTACCTGTGACCTTGTGAGGGGGGGTAATAGAGACGGGGTCTCCTAGTCGGGCCCCTCATCTATTAGCGACAGTGGGGGGGCCCTGACAAAGAGCGTCTCTCATCCTGGAGGACCCAACATGTCCTTATCCTACAACATTGTTTCCCAATCTTTTCGTTCTCGAAAAAAATGTCCTAACAGATAATTCTTACCAAAAGGACACAGATAATGTTACATGCAGCAAGGCAAGCCGTCATAATCCTAACCAGGGGCGTAACTACCGCCATAGCAGCGGAGGCAGCTGCCACAGGGCCCGGGACATTAGGGGCCCGGTGACAGCCGCTACCGCTGCTATCATTATACTCGGGGGTCTTTGTAGACCCCCGAGTATAATGATTGGTGGACTGGGAGAGGTAAGGGAACGTAACAAACATAGTTACTTACCTCTCCATGATCCTGCCAGGCCTCCTTCCTTCTTGTCTGACATCTGACGTCACATGAACCCGGCCTGCTTCACGGGTCATGTGACATCTGACGTCATAGAACAAGGACTGCAGCGGAGAAGACAGCGTAGGAGCCGGGGGACAGGTAAGAAACAGTAATTTTTTTATGTTTTTACTCCCCCAGGTCTCCGATTATTTTCAGACCCCAGAGTATAATAATTGTTTATGGGTGTCCACTATGGGACATAATACTGTGTGCAGGGGCCACTATGGGACATAATACTGTGTGCAGGGGCCACTATGGGACATAATACTGTGTGCAGGGGCCACTATGGGCTATAATACTGTGTGCAGGGCTTACTAAGAGAGTGCGGAGGAGGGGGTCAGTCGAGGTCTTCAGCGTCGGTGTTGGTTGGGGGGGGGCCCATGTCAAAAGTTCGCCACGGGGCCCCGCCATTCCTAGTTACGCCACTGATCCTAACCATAGAGTTGCGTCACTGTGACAGGTTTCCATGGCCCAATAACTATCAATCAGGGTCATAGCTATATGCGGCACAGGGATACAAAGGCCACATAGGAAGACACCATTAAAATCAGAGGCAGGTTCTGCCATGTGAATGAGCCCTAAGCGCACAGAGCTGTGACCCACCGGTAGACACAAGAAGTCCAGAAAGACAGTTCTATGACAGGACCTATCTTACCCATTATGTTCAGTATGTTATCTGCAATGGTGGTCGGGGTCATCATCCCTTGAGTGGTTTCATTCTGCAAGATAGACATCATGGCTCCCAACTTGCTGAGTGTTTTTCGCTGACAAGATGCACATGCCAACTCCTTGCTGGCCACCTGAAGACAAAGGGGACGGTGGTCTTGGTTAAGTCACATATAATGCAGCAACATGAAGGTGGCACGGTCATTCTAACCAGTACCCTTGTACTTCCCCTACTTACCGTACACTGCGCTAGTGCTGCCGCAATCTGTCGTATATCATCCACCGTGTTCACTTTCAGAGATATGAGGGCATCGGTTATCGTATTACGCACATCCACCAGGTTCTGCTCGCTCGCCTCTTCTTGCTTGCTCATGACATGTTCATACTGACAGAATTAAAAAAAATAAATAAATTTAAAGGGGATGTCTAAAAAACTTAGTTTCAAACACCATGTTAGGAAATTTTGGCTACTAAGAGCATCTCTTTTTGTGGAGGACTCAAGGTAGTAAAGCATTAGATGGCAATAGAAATTGTGTAATGCTTTATTAACCCTGTGGTGGCGCTGCAGGGAAATTACATACCTCATTAAGAACGGTAATGAGAGTCAAGGAGTACTCGGCCACATGCTGGGGGTCTCCCTGCTTCAATAAACCCGGCAAGTGAGACTTTGTGAGGTTACGTAACCAGTCTGCATAGGTGAGGTATCCGTCAGGGAGGACGGGCATCAAAATTTCCAGGGTGCTGCATCAGACAGAGACGTTTGGAAAGATTACACAGTTAGTTCAAAAAACCTCACCTCATAAGTGACTTTGCTGGATCCACTTACCGGTTTAAGCCCACTGCTGTCGCCCCCTGCTGGTCCTGCACAAGTATAGAAACTTCCACCACGAAGTTGGACTCCTGGTAGCCGACAGGAAGGAAAGTGATGTGTTCTGAGCGGCTGCCCTTGTATACCCAGAAGTCATCGCAGTGGCCACCACGGCAACGCTTAGCTCTCAGGATGAAGACTAGGGACACCTCATCTTCCGTATCTCTCCATCCTACAAAGACCATCACAACTGTAATAAATGAGGTTACATCAGGGCTATGTAGGTGTGTGCCCGGTACAGAAGGTCCTGACCTGTGCACTCAAAGTGGACTGGATCCGTTAGAGCATGTATGGTCCTATTAGGAAAGATTCTGCAGGTTCCTCCAGAGGGTGGACTATTGGGGAGCAGATCAATGGAAGCAAACCCCTCTTCCTCCATGCTGGGATCACTGACATGCAGGGTGAACTTGTACCCCTCTCCGTCTTTTAACACTCCCTGTCTGAGGACCAGGTTCAGCTCTCGGTCTCCTGTGGTTGTGGTGCTGGCATTGAGGATTAAGGTCTTGTTGCTGAAGCTCTGAGCTGTCCATCTCTGCCGGGAGAGACAAGTCTGTAACTAAAAGATGGCATGTGATACCAAAAAGGGTATGAAAGGACTGTACATTATAGATATACACAGATGGGGAGGTGAAACCTACTATTGGGGCCATGACAAGGGCTCTATGACACAGGGCATGTCTAAGATCCTTACATAAGTCAGATTCCTGCAGAGTGCACGTCTTACCCCAGACCTCGCATCATCCTGACAGTTCGTGCAGGAGCCTTCCAGGTAAACATAGGAGCTAGCGCTCACTTCATACACAGACTGCGCCTTGCAGGATACACACTTCAAAGACACAATGGGAACGCGGCCTCTCTTAATTAATACCTGCAAGAAAAGAGACAGCGCATCTAAATACTAAGAGTGTAACTAAGATCCATCAAACCAGGGCCCAAGACTACATATTACATCAAATGTCACATAATTTTTGCTATATAGTTAGTAGAACATCTTATCTGAATCAGCAATTACCACAATAATACTGCCCCTATGTACAAGAATATAACTACTATAATACTGCTCCTATGTACAAGAATAAAACTACTATAATACTGCCCCTATGTACAAGAATATAACTACTATAATACTGCCCCTATGTACAAGAATATAACTACTATAATACTGCCCCTATGTACAAGAATATAACTACTATAATACTGCCCCTATGTACAAGAATATAACTACTATAATACTGCTCCTATGTACAAGAATATAACTACTATAATACTGCTCCTATGTACAAGAATATAACTACTATAATACTGCCCCTATGTACAAGAATATAACTACTATAATACTGCCCCTATGTACAAGAATATAACTACTATAATACTACTCCTATGTACAAGAATATAACTACTATAATACTGCCCCTATGTACAAGAATATAACTACTATAATACTGCTCCTATGTACAAGAATATAACTACTATAATACTGCTCCTATGTACAAGAATATAACTACTATAATACTGCTCCTATGTACAAGAATATAACTACTATAATACTACTCCTATGTACAAGAATATAACTACTATAATACTACTCCTATGTACAAGAATATAACTACTATAATACTACTCCTATGTACAAGAATATAACTACTATAATACTACTCCTATGTACAAGAATATAACTACTATAATACTGCTCCTATGTACAAGAATATAACTACTATAATACTACTCCTATGTACAAGAATATAACTACTATAATACTGCCCCCTATGTACAAGAATATAACTACTATAATACTACTCCTATGTACAAGAATATAACTACTATAATACTATCTCCTATGTACAAGAATATAACTACTATAATACTACTCCTATGTACAAGAATATAACTACTATAATACTGCTCCTATGTACAAGAATATAACTACTATAATACTGCCCCCTATGTACAAGAATATAACTACTATAATACTACTCCTATGTACAAGAATATAACTACTATAATACTATCTCCTATGTACAAGAATATAACTACTATAATACTACTCCTATGTACAAGAATATAACTACTATAATACTGCTCCTATGTACAAGAATATAACTACTATAATACTGCCCCCTATGTACAAGAATATAACTACTATAATACTACTCCTATGTACAAGAATATAACTACTATAATACTATCTCCTATGTACAAGAATATAACTACTATAATACTACTCCTATGTACAAGAATATAACTACTATAATACTGCTCCTATGTACAAGAATATAACTACTATAATACTGCCCCCTATGTACAAGAATATAACTACTATAATACTACTCCTATGTACAAGAATATAACTACTATAATACTACTCCTATGTACAAGAATATAACTACTATAATACTACTCCTATGTACAAGAATATAACTACTATAATACTGCTCCTATGTACAAGAATATAACTACTATAATACTACTCCTATGTACAAGAATATAACTACTATAATACTGCCCCCTATGTACAAGAATATAACTACTATAATACTACTCCTATGTACAAGAATATAACTACTATAATACTATCTCCTATGTACAAGAATATAACTACTATAATACTACTCCTATGTACAAGAATATAACTACTATAATACTGCTCCTATGTACAAGAATATAACTACTATAATACTGCCCCCTATGTACAAGAATATAACTACTATAATACTACTCCTATGTACAAGAATATAACTACTATAATACTATCTCCTATGTACAAGAATATAACTACTATAATACTACTCCTATGTACAAGAATATAACTACTATAATACTGCTCCTATGTACAAGAATATAACTACTATAATACTACCTCCTATGTACAAGAATATACTATAATTCTGCAATCTATCAAAGAACATTAACACCCTCTCCCAATCTTTTTAGTCACTCACCGTTTGGTTGGTGGACTCAGAATGTCTGCCGGGTTTACTGACGGTCAGAAAGAACGTGTACTCCACATCTGGCTCCAGCTTTGATTTGTGTATGAACATTTCGCCCAGTTCGGAGGTGACCTCTGAGTTACACGTAGCACTTTGTAAATTCTAAACCAGAGGATACAAATATCTGTGTCATTCGATGAGTACTGCGGCACATAATCTCTACGTAACTGTGAGGGCAGGGCAGAGGTGAGGCAGCAGTCGGTGCAATGTCTATAAAGCAGTAGATCTCTGAATGTAGCATAGCGTACTAATAGACAGCATAATGATCGGGAATTGTAGATACTACAAGAAGAAAGGAAAATAATAACAAAAATCAGACATTTTACCTTCGTCAGTGTTGTACATGACCACTTATAGGAGAGGGGAGTCTGCTCTTCTTCTTCCAGGTTTGGGTCATAAGACTTCTTCCCATCCAATATTAAATCCCGGCCACTTGACCAAACTCTATAGGATCCTCCATCGATGATTGGCACCAATTTGCTTGGTAACATTGTGACATTGGCATAACTGCTTCTAGACAATGGTGTGTCTCCAAAGGACACAGAGAACCCAAAGCAATAGTCTCCAATCTCGAGAGCCAGCTTGGGCACTACCAACTGAGGTCGGCTCATATCAACATTCAGAAGGTGGACCTTGTCGGACTCATGGTAATGTAGACAACTAGTTGCTTTGTATATCTCCCATAGGTGTTTGGTTTGGTAGCTAATGCAGCCACGGAGATTGATCTCGGCCTCGATATAGTTCTTCTGGGACCTTCTCATGATCACTTGAGTAGGCAGCTCCAGCTGGACTTCTGGTTCTTCACATTGAAGGATCCGAGTGGTCACAGTCATTTCAGAGAACCAAAAGCTGATTAGATTAGAGGCATTGACCTTAACCTGAAATTCTCCAGGGGCATGGTAAGTATGGTTCGGAAATTCAGAATAAGTCACCAAAGGGGGTGTATTATCTCCGAAGGTCCATTCAAATCTAACATCCAGAGGATTCGGAAGAACAACGGCATTAAAAGTTACACTTCTGTTCACAAACGCATTGACCGGAATCAATTCGAGTCCAACAATCAGTTCTTGGACTTTTATAACCTTTGAGATGTTCTGACTCCCCAGGGCATTAGATGCACTGATGTATATGGTGAGGGTACCAGCACCCACTGGGATGTAAGTCACATTTGGGCCTGCTAAGCTAGTGGGAGGGTGCCCCTGCAAATCAAAAAGCCAAGTGTAGGCAACCAGAGAGCCATGACTGACTTCTGCTCTGAAATTCTTCTCAAACCTGGCTGGTATGGCCACTTCACAACAATTTACAAGTTTCAAGTTCTGTATAGCTTCAAGCACGGATATCATGACCGTGTATCGTTCTTCACTCACTTGGTTATGTGCCACCACAGTCACCGGATAGCCACCAATTTTGGTAAACTCATACGTGTAACTACTGCCATTAAGAACAATGGAAAAGTCTCCATTTATGGTCAGCTCATAGCTTACGGAAGAACCAGAAGACAAAGTGATGTTGAAGGTGACCAACTCCCCAGGTTCCACCACCATCTTGCTGACGTGAAGTTTTAGACCTTGAATTTTGTCTTGCACAGTGATGTTTTTGTGAGCAATTTCCCAACTAACGTCGTTTGAGGCGTTGAGACTGACCGTGTAGAATCCAGCTACCTCAAAGGGAACAATGGCCACCTTTCCATTGATGGAGCCACCAGGAATATTCCAGGTCCACGATACATTTGAACCACGCTGAATACTGCTGGTAAGGCACAAGATAGTTCCTGTGGGCACATAATCTCCCTTATGGTCCAAGCTTATGATGGATAATCCCTCAACTGGTTCTTGAACAAAGACTGTGATAGTTGAGTTGACCGAGCCCAGAGTGTTGTTGGCGACAGCAAGAACTTCCTTTGGACCAGGGCTCTGAAAATTATACAAGATGTATGACTTATAAGTGAACCAAACCACACTTTCTTCCAGGTACCAGGTGTACATCACTCCAGACCCACTGCCTAAACTCATACTGATGTTGACTGTTGTGTTAAGAGCAGCTGGATTAGGAGATGCCAAAAGATGTATTTGGCTAAGAGTTTCCACAAACACCACGCTGATCCGGACAGTTGCGTTTCCCAACATATTGACTGCTCTCAGAACAATGGTATACGTTTCGGGTTCCGTACTCAAGAACTGATAGGTTTTGCCGGCGCCACTCTGAATAAGACTGTCATTCTTCAAGATAAACCAACTGTACGAAATATTGGTCCCATCTTTGATGGTGGCCTGTAGAGGTAGGCTCTTGTTGGTCGGGAAACAACAATCGTTGACCAAGTCTCCTGTGGTAATTTGAAGTCCTTCAATGGTCTGTAATACATATATAATAATGCTATCCTGAAGGGAACCAAGCTCATTCTCAGCTGTCACAATGACGTTAAACGTTCCGATGGAGCGGAAAGTGTACGAGATGGTGGAATTACAAAATATGGGAGAACAACGATCACAAAGTATCCATGAATATCGGATATCATCACCTGATTGGATGAAAGCCGAGAAGGTGACGGAACCATTCAGAGGCACCACAGTCCTGGTGGCGCTCATGGTTAGGCCATGTATTCGGGTCTTGACTGTTACATTCATATGGACCCTACTGCTACTTACGCCATTGAATCCATTTAGGCTGATGGTAAAGCTCCCTGTGGTGTTATAACTATAAGCGACTGACTGTCCTTCATTTGTGAACCCATCTCCAAAATCCCAATGGTACTGAACTTTTGTCCCACTTCCCACAGCTGAAAATAAGTATATTTGATCCAATTCCAAAAACTGTGTCCCATTGTGTTCAATTTTGATGGTCCCAATGGGTTCTTGGACATCTACCAACGCAGTTCCATTATGGAAAGAGACATTGTTGTAGACAGACACCATGACTTGATACACACCAGGGACTTTGTACAGGTAGTGGACCTCTGTCCCACCATTATTTCTCGAACCATTCGCCCCAAAGTCCCACGTGTAACGGTACTGATAGGCGGGGAAGACAATGACTTGGAAATGACTATCGTTGCCAAGGCTTACATACTGTTGAGCCGGGAACAAGGTGACATTGACTATTTCAGGCTCAATACAAACATTGGTGTAATAATAGGCCTTGTTCACATGGCTGGAGAGTATGAGGGAAAGTGGGAATATTCCTGAAGTTGAGAAGTCATACTCTACGGAGGGGTTCCCATAAATGGTAATGCCTGAAGAACTATTGCCAAATGTCCAGTTAAAGATATAATGTTCATAGTCCCCGGTGACATACGCCGTCAGGGTGACGTTTGCATTTTCAAGGATGCAAGTGGAGGGCTCTATTTTAAGAACCTGTAGGACATAGACACGGACTTGAAGAAGCTCGGACAAGGAGTTGACAGCATTGCTAGCGGTTATGTTCACGGTGTAATTTCCATCTTTGCAATACGTATGGTTTATCATAGGCTCATTACCCTCAAATATATACTCATCGCCCATGTTGAACCTCCATGTGATATTGTCCCCAGTTTCTACCGAAGCATTGATAAAGGTTTGCAAGCCTCTCTCGGTTGGTTCATCGGATGACACCACCAGTCCGGTTATCTCCTCGTAAACATGGACGGTCTTCTTTGCCTCTATCTCACTGATGTTGTTGACAGCAAACACAGTGACATTGTAGGTCCCGGTGGTGTCATACGTGTGATTCAGCACTGTCTCACTGATATTGAAGTAGAACGTGCCATCGCCTAAGTCCCAGGTGTAGAGGACGCCAAACGGTGAGGGCTCGGGGATTACTTGGAAGAGGACTGATTTTTCGCTGACCAAGACTGGAGCATCAGTAACGATGGTTAAATTGGTCAACCAAGCTTGGACCTGCAGCGGTATCACCTGCGACATGTTCTCATAGGTGTTGAAGACTGTCAGGGTGAAATTGTATTCTCCTGGAAAATAAAATTGCAAAATTGTTGTCAATTTACAAAAAAAAAAATGAATGCGTTTTTGTTATTGCGTCAGGGGTTGTTCGGTGAACAATTTTGTAATATAACTAATTAACCTATCTAACTTCCTTTTATTAGAAAACAGGCTGTAAAATTCTCCCTAGCAAATCCCTAAATGAGCTGCTACAAGAGAAATCCATACACAATTGTATTGTAGAGCTGTAGCATTTGCCAAGGTGATGGAAGGCAGATTTGGGACAGTTTTCGGAAGTGGAAGGCCGCCTTCAAATCCATTCCAAATTAGGTGAACATACCATAAAAACTCTGCGATATCAGCTACACAATATAATACAACATAATATAATATAGCGTAACGTTAGATCTTATAGATGTAAGAAGGCAGATATCTCACCGGACTCTTGGTAGGTGTGGGTGATGTTATTCTCTATAAGCACCATATGGACAGATGGATTAGGAACTGGGAAGGATTGGTTATATGGAGGCTTAAAATGATAATCTTCTTGTGCTCCATCCCCAAATATCCACCTAGAAGGGACAACACGTTAATGCGACGTAAGGGTCCAAGCCTGCCCTCCTGGAGCACACTATAGGGAGACTTACCTGAACGTGACCTCAACAGCAGAGTCCAGTAAGATGCTGGCCGAGAGCTCTTGCAAGGCATTCTGGGTCACGATGCTTGGGACTCCACTGAGCTGAAGATTTTGCATTGGGTTCATATTCTCTACCGTGACGTTGTAGATTATGAAGGCGCTGCTGACGTGGTTGGAGGCGGTCAGCTGTGGAGGACAACACACCTTTACTATATGGCAAGGGGTGCAGAGAGGCAAAAGGCTGAAAAAGGGATTTCTACAGCCGACTGTATAAAAGTATGAAAGAAAGCCCCATACCGTCATCTTGTACACCCCCGCCATCTGGTAAATGACATTGAAGGCAGTGAAGGAGTAGGTGAAAGACGAGCGGTCATCCACGGTCCATTTGAACACCACATCTGATCCAGACTCTACGGTTGCACAATTGTTCTGTAAGACATAAGAACATGGTGAGATCCATGACATACGACACGTGGGAGAAAAACGCACTTCACATAGATGTATGAATAGCGATGTATGAACCTTTAGAATAGCGGAAACTACCTAAACAGAACGATCAGGTTATCAGAAATGGGCAACCATCATGTCACATGACCATGGTGGCCAATGTACTATAATATATGGTCAACAGGAGACTCAGGTATTTTTGGGGTGGTCTGTACTTTAGAGCCCCTATGATAGACCCGTAGTGTGCCTAAGAGGTCTGACAGTACAGGATGACCAAACTACAGCTATAGGCTATGGCAACTGTCACCAACGTGCGACTTTAACATCCAACTGGGAATCACGTGGCCCTAGCCTTAAGTCGGCCATACACATTAGAGGAACGTTGGCTGAACCTGCCAATTTAGCTGGACTGGATGACCACCTAACCTACAGAGGGTAGACCAAACTTTTCCCATATGGCCGATGTCAAGGAAAAGAAGGTTCGGAGATGTTAAACTTTGATATGCCCATTCCTTTTGTTCTCAATAATATTCTGGCAGTGGCTTATTCCCCTTTCTATTGAGAACAGATGAATGCGCAGCTGAGCCAAGCATGCATGTATATGGGGCTGAAATCCACTGGAAATTATATGTATCGCATTCATATAAAGAGATCACATCACAGGGGTCATCATTTCGACCTGAAGAATAACACAATATTATGGGGTAGATCTTTATACGACACAATAAGGTGGTTCTAGGCTGGAGGAAGCTCCATCTTAAGAAATCAGTGTAACCTATTAAAGCAGGTTGTAGATTTCAACATAACGGCCGCACATGGTGGGACCGCTCTGGGAAACCGGATAGAAGGAGAGACGAGAAAACACTGCACAAGCGGCTTGGCTGCCAGTCACCGACTGCGGTTTCTGCATCATTGACGATAATAAACTACAGTATCTGAACGCTTTGGTGATTCACAACCCACCTGCTCAGCAGAACTCTGAATTCAGTAACTTCACAACAATTTACCAGACCGGTCAATGGTCGCCATAACAAGTCCTGTGTCTCTATTAGTCATGACTGGTACAAATAATTAAAGGGGTTTTCCAGTCTTTAGATATAGATCGTCTACAGCACTATCTACTTGTAGGATAAGGTTTCTTATCTAGACAACCTCATAAAGGGCTGGACACAAAATATACATAGCAATGCAACCTACCACCCGTGTATTGACCAGAACCCTCTCCTGGGCGTACGGTCTTATGCTCAGTCCTCTGATGGGTTCCTCCATTTTTACTTGGATTGTTCTGTTCTCTGAGCTTATCTCGTTTTGTACTAAAATCACAACTTCCACGACTCCTTTTCCAAGACCCTGAAGATTGATCTCGGCAAAAGAAACATCCCCCCGGCCTGCATCACACTCCGTGGTGCGAGTGGACATCACTGGAGGACAGGATTGCCCAAAGCTCCAGCTCTGGTTGGTGCCAACCCAATGCGCCGTTGCATTAGATCCAGTGTGAAGTTTAAGGACCAGGACAGTATAATTGACAGGAACATAATAGATCTCTTCTTGTAGGACTGGGTAGACCACGGTCAAGCCTGAAACCGGTGACACCACAGTGAAGGTACAAGAACGAGTAGCTTCAAACAACTGGTTGGTGAACCGGGTCACAACAGTATATCTTCCAGGATGCCGAAGACCACCATTTGGCTGATGGCTAAAAAGTAGAGAACTTTCTTCAGTGGTGCCAACGACTCTAATGGAGCAAGACACTGCACCATCTACTTTACTGGGCCAGTTTTCAACTGTCCTGTTGACTGTCGATTCTCCAAGAAGATCTCCAGGAATACATTCCATCCAATTCTCCTGCCGAATAACGTGGTAAGATCTAGAAGAGTGGCAATGTAGAAGCTTCTTGGGTGGAGCGTCATGCTGGACCACAAGGAGGGAGCCTGGTAACACCTCAACGCTCACATCCACAAGAGAGGCCTAAAAAGTCAACGGGAATCTATTACATTTTGCAAATGAATAGGATCCGTCACAATAAAAAAAAGACCCAAAATATACACCAGAGTGAATGTAGCCTTAAAACAGGAGGAAAGATGAAAAGTGACAACCACTCTTCTGTCTTAAATATTCTAAAATTTTGTGAGGAATAGCAGAGGAACATCACAATGAAGACCTGAAGAAGAAGACGAAGAGCAAAGTCTGGACACATTACCAGATACTGAGTGGCGTTTCCTGGAGGTATTACGAAGAGATATTCCTTCAAGAGGATGAAGTTAGGAAGACTAGTATTGGACTGGGTTGACAATATGGTGGCAGAGATGGAGGATTCGTTGGCAGGGAAGCAGCCGCTCTCCACCGGTAAGCCGCTGTCTGTGTAGTTCGGGGACTCCAGATCTTCCTCACACTTGGGTAGGCTCTCGTTGCTGGGCAGGGGGGTAGTAGTGGAGGTGGTAGATTTAACTGGACAATCTGGAGAAAGAAAACAGGGTCTTAAGAATTAGAGACTGAAACACTGAGAAAAGTGACCCAGTAAGACACAATATGATGACTATCAAGATTTGTCCTTACAGCTACTAAGTACAGACGACTAGGGATAACGTTTCCCTTACAAGGAAGTGCAAGATGATCCTGCTTCTTTTTAGCCCTTGTCTAGACAGCACCTAGTCGATGGCACAACATGGGCATGAAGTCAAATGTTATACAGCGATGAAGACAGGATAAAGAAAGTCTATGTATAGTCACAGTCCGAAGAGAAACCGTCATATACTGACTCACCAAGTCAACACAGTCTATAGTCAACCTGGATCCGTCTATGACAAATTCTGCATTAAGTCTAAAGGGTTAACACTTCCCTTAACCTACACCTTAGAAATGACTACACTGGATCTACAATGAATGCTGTGCCCCAGATTTAGCCATATGATTATACTACAGGCACCGTGGTATACCCCGCACCCTGGCAAAGTCAGTATGGACTCTCCCAAAAATGCAAATAATCGCTTCCACACCAAAAAAAAAAAACAGGATTGTTATTTTTGTGTTTATATGCAGTTTCCTTGGTTTCCACATACTTTGGTCAATTTTCCAGAATTTCCAGCTACTCTGCATTTGGATAAAGTTGCTCAGGTCTACTGTCAGCCAAAATCAGTATCTCCTTTCCTTCACACGCAGGTGCACGGATAAAAAAGATCCACTGGCGTCCAATATCAGATATGTATACGGTATACTAATGAAAGACTACTATATATATATATTTAACCAGAGGCTTGTGCCAATGCCCTTAGCCATAAGAAAGCAGAATAACAAAATAAACAGGAGAGCCAGGGCTAGTAAGGAGTTAATCTCTAGCACATTTCCAATTAACCCCTTGCATGACTATTGACGTGAGAGTCCCGAGCGTGACATCATGGAAGCCATAAGTCCTAACCTCATGAACCATGATATAGGTTATACAGTTTGTCGGTGGGCATCTGGGTTGACGCAGCTCTTCAGGAGATACTAGAAGATTAAAAACTAGTTCTGTGGAGGAAAGCTGCTCAATCCTTGGCATGGACGAGTGAGGTCAGCTATAAGGAGTTGGGCCTGTGACCAGGTGACAGAGTCGGTGTCGGTGTCAGAGAGGTATTTACTGTCCCATAAAAAAAAGAAGTATTTCATATAACACACAACATAGACCATGAAGTTTTGGGTCCAAACCTCAAGCGACAGGAACCTTTTAAGAATAGCACCACAAATCTAGTTAAAGGGGCAGTGCTGTTAAGGACATTTATTCCCTATCCACAGGAAAGGGGATTAGTGTCAGACTGTAGGGGTCTCACCACTGGTTTGCCCAGGGATCAGGGAACCGGGGACAAAGAGTCTTCCTAAAACCTTCTTGTGAACTGAGCACCAATGCACTTGAATGACCAGCGCTCCATTCACTTCTATGGGGCTGCCAGGACTGTCATTTCTGGCAGTGCCAATAGCCCCAGAGAAGTGAATGAAGCCCCGTTCAGGCAAGTGCATTGGTGCTCCATTCACAAGGAGGCTTTAAGGAGACTTTCAATCCCACGTTCTCATGATCGCTAGATATCACAGACAAGCCACTGCAGACTATGGATACAGATGGATGGTTGTCCAATGACGGTTCGAGAGTGCCAGATCTCTGTTCTGGTTCATAGAGGGGGTCCAGAGTGGGTCTCCTCCTCTAGGATGTCCATACACACTAATAAGAAGTATAGGGGTTGTCTTCACTACAAACTGTCTCTGATGACTTCTCTATATTGGGGGACCCTTGGTTCATCTCTTACCTTGCACTTTGCTCGGGGTGTATACTTGGAACTTCATTTGGACGGACTCTTCCAGATCCTCAGTCACAAATTCTAGAGCTGATAAATAGACTTTCTGCGCAAACCTGAACTCAGGGAAGATGAGCACCTGATACAATGAAGAAACAGAGGTTAGTACAGAGAACAGATGAAGCATACAGATGGCGGCGTATATTACTGAGCCTGTTAGTGCGTATGTTCACCTGTTCTCATATTTCATCTACACACAGAGATAATTCCCTTTGTACCGAGTTACAGTCTGTGATATACTTCCCAGCTGCATTCACAACTTTACATGCTGCAGTGCTGAAATCTTCCAGCATTCCCTCCTTATTCAGTGTCTTGTTCAGATCTTTTACAGAACTGTGCAAAAGTTTAAGACAGGAATAGGAAGAAATTCTGCGCGGTAAGAGAAGGGTTAATAGTTTATTTTTGTCAATTAACAAAATTAAGCAAATTAAAAAGAGGGAAATGTAAATCCCATCAATATCTGGTGTGACCTTTGTCTACCATCAGTTCTTCTCAAGCCAAAATTCAGCAGGGAGGTTGTTCCTGCCGCCATCTTGAAGAACAAAGCACAGATCTTCTGTGGATGTTGCTTGCTCCAATCTGTCTGTCTCTTTATGACATCCCAGACAGACTGGATGATGCTGAGATCAGGGCTATATCTGTGGGGGCCATAACATCACGTCCACCGAAGGGGAAAGGTCGCACCAAATATTGATGGGATTTACAATTCTCTTTTCTTTATTCACTTCATTTTGTTTATGGACAAATTTTTTTTACTATTAACCCTTCTATTTCCAAAAGCAGCATTTTCGACACCTGCCTAAAATCTTTCCACAATACAGTATATTTTGACAAGTGGAATCTTTGTATCCAAAAGTAAAGTCACCGAGATTTACAGATGAACATATATTCTCATATATTCTAATATTTCTTCACTTCATAGAGGACAGGCATTCACGACTGCTCATCCTGGGCCTCCTGGTTCACAAGTAAGACACAGGCTGAGCAGTAGGAGAGGATGATGTAGTATATCAGACTCAGATACACAGTTTGGTACCTACCTCCACCTCCCCATAAGGGGACGACACGTTCTCCTCTCTTGACAAGTTCTGCAATGGCCAATTTGTGTCAAAGACAGAAGATCCGACCACAAAGTATTCTGCGTTCAGAGTCAGAGCTGGAACCAAAGGCAACAAGAACATCGATGAAAATATGTCCATAGAGACGGCAACTGATCCTTAGACAACCCGCATGGTTAAGCCCCTCTGTAGCCCCCGGGGACACCTACTGAATGGTCATGTAAGGATTCTTCACGGGACTTGTTGATTGCTTCCTCTGGTTATGGGGCTCCTGGCAGTGACATCCCCCATGAGGATGTTCTCATCATAGGAACACTTGTACATATTGTATTACAGGAAAATGTAAAAAATGCAAAAGATATCCAGAAGCGCTGAACAATATGTACCTTGTGGCTTGTATTCACACACATAGCTGTGTTTGGAGCTGCACAGGTCGGTGTTACACACCCCATTAGGTCCCATTCTCACACAGCGATCTGCCTGGGATGGTTCAGGTTCCCCCGGGAGCCAGTTCTGGCAGCTCTCCAGGTCAAAGCGCTTCCCCGCAGGGAGGGATTCTGCACTTCTGGTGTCATTGAATCCGATCCACACCTCCAGACCACTTATGGAATAACAAGGAGAAGATGGCATTAATGTCACAATAATACCAGGGAAGACAAAGCGATAGTAATTCATTTCCTATTATATTGGTCCCTGTGTGAATGAGATAAATTTGGGCTCCACTGGAGACAGAGGCAAAGAGTTACGTCTAAGGCCAAAGCCCAAGGCCTGGGTTCTAGGACATTCCCCCAACCTCGGCCTCTGAAGTTGAGACGGTAGCTGTTAGATTGACAATCAATGATAAAATTGATCCTCGGGGGCGTAACCATTAATAATGCAAAACCTCGAGTCAAGGGGTGGAAAGGATCGAAAAATAACCCTCTGCCCTATATAAGAAGTAATTAAATCTGTAATGTAAGCAATGTTGGAGAGTTTGCTCCTCAGGGGTGTAACTATAAGAGGTACAAATGTAAAGTCTAGAGCCTGAGAGAGTCCAAAAATATAAGAGGTAATGAGACCTGTACTGTAAATGTGGGACAGTCGGGGTGTCCTGGAATATATTTTGCATCAAGATCAGGCCACTGAGGGAGCATTATACTGTATGAGAGCCCTGAGAGGACATTATACTGTGTGCGGAGCCACTAAGATGGAATTATACAGTGTAGGGGCCACTGAGGGAGCATTATACAGTATGGGAGCCCTGAGAGGACATTATACTGTGTGGGAACCAACTAAGAGGGAATTATACAGTGTGGGGGCCACTGAGGGGGGCATTATACAGTATGGGAGCCCTGAGAGGACATTATACTGTGTGCGGAGCCACTAACATGGAATTATACAGTGTAGGTGCCGCTAAGGGGGGAATTATTCTGTGTGGGGGGCTACTAAGGGAACATTATACTGCATGGGGGCCCACTGAGGGGACACTATACTGTACAGGGCCACTGAGGGAGCATTATGTATGGAGGAACCATTATACTGTATGGAGGGAACACTGAGGGGACATTATACTGTGTAGGGAGCAGCTAAAAGGGAATTATACTGTTTGGGGGCAACTGAGGGGACCTTATACTGCCTGGGGCCACTGAGGGGACATAATTCTGTGTTTGGGCCACTGTCGGAGCATTATAGTATGTTGGGACATCATAAAGTGTGAGGACCACTGAGGGTGAATTATAATGTGTGAGGGCCCTTAATATTTTGTGGGGGCTACTGTGGGGCATTATACTGTGTGGGGGCACCAAGGCACTGACCTGAGTCTAAGGGGCCTAGGAGGGCTTAGGAGTTTGGCTTGTTGTCCTTCTTAGGACAAAACAGGAGTGGGGGCCCAGTCCGTTTGCCTATATGCGGCCCTGAAATTCGTGTTGGTGGCGCTGCCCCCGGCATAACCATTAGAGAAGGGACTGCTCCATCGAAATGTAACGCACGGGGGATGACATAACCTTATTATGTTGGACTGCATTCCTAATGTTATAATGAGTCAATGTCAATTATAATCATTTCCTATGTATAATTATCCATTACCCTGGAATGAGCAAGGCTAAGAGCTCGGTACGGTATAGAGGTTCAGGCTACACATGTGTTTCCTCTCCCAGCATCCTCAGTTGCCAAGGACAGACCGGTTGAAACAAGCTGCTTCTGGGGCCCCCGAGAAGAGACGGGGAAAGGATTGCAAACAGCTGCTGTAGGACTATGTGTATACAGGAGTCAGTGCCAGGAGCTGGCTGGCTGCTAGGGAGGAAATTACACATTGATCTCCGTCCTGCCCCTGAGACACAGCAAATAATGGACAAAACGCCCCGGACATAAAGATTCATTCACTGACGGGCCCTGCCCCCAGGGGCGCTTATAAATAAATATTACCCTGCTAGAGAGGCTTAAACCAACCGAACCGTTATATCAATATCTGCTAGCAACTCCCAGCTGGAGATAGAAAGATTCTGTTATTTTAGGTTTTTAGAGCTTCCAACCTCACCGATCCTGCACGATGAGCGAAATACGCTGACATGCATTTATATCGCTAGGTAAAGCCTGCCGTTCAGTACGTCATAGAATAGCTGTGACAGGGGGCGACACGGGGGGTGTCTATGCTTAACGTATAGAAATTTCTTTTAAAAAATTGAGAAATGTCTGTGTAGCCCTTAGCAATCAAGTATAACCCTTCCAGATTCTTGCATAACAGAGGCACTGGATATGACTTACTGGGGTAGGGGTACCCAGCTGGCGGACCATGGCCTGAAAGCGGACTATAGCCACCAGCTGTCTGGACCCCAGGTTCCTTATGTTCCTGGACGCATCTTCTGACCCCTGCCCCTTTACTACTGATGGGATCGGCCCTTCGGCCTAAACAGGCGTAACGTGGCTACGTTCCACTGCAGGAACAATTGCCGATCACTGTCGGTTGTGTAATGTATCAGTGCTAAAGGGGCAACGGTCTGCAAGTCGGTCTTATCCCAACCTCTGTGGGAGGAGGCAATAAAATGATATTATGATGTATGGGGGTACAAAGGGGGTCATACTGTGTTAGGGTAAGTTCACACGGAGGAAAGTGGAGCGCAATCTGGCACGTATACACGTGCCGGCAGATGACGCGCTCAAAATGCTCCCATTCATTTCAATGGGAGCCGGGATCGTATACGCCGCGTTATTTTGCGGCCGCAAAATAACGTGGCGTATACGCTTCTAACTCCCACTGAAATGAATGGGAGCATTTTGAGTGCGTCATCTGCCGGCACGTGTATATGTGCCAGATTGCGCTCCACTTTCCTCCGTGTGAACTCCCCCTTAGAGTACTAATCAGCATTATATGATGTGAGGGGACTAACGGGATGTTATACCATGTGGAGGCCACCATAGGGGGCATTATATGTGTGGGCCAATATACTGTGCAGATGTAATGTGCTATTATACTTGTGGGGACGCTAAGGAGGAATTATACTGTGGGTAGGGGCACCAATAGGACAAACCACTATGGGGCCATTATATTGTGCGGGGACCAAAATACTGCCTGGAGAGTAATAATGTAGTATTATATTTGTTAGGGTACTAAGGGGGCTTCATCACTAGATGTTACACAGAGGTGGGCGGTATCACTGGGTAGGGTCAAGGGGCAAGGTCAGGAGTGCTCAGGGTTAGGTGTGACAGATCTAGGTTAGTGAACACTAGTTAAGCTCCACCCCTTTGTCAGATATAACAATGCACCTGTCTCTGATAGCAGAATACAACTTGTGCAGAGTTTCCCCTTATGTAGAGTGACAGCGGGTGCCTCCTCTGCCCCTCACTCATCTGCTGTAGACCTCAATACACTTCACTTTCCATGGGAAACAGTATAATATATAGGCAGTATGCCATATCCACATACCTGGTCACCCGGGTCTCCAGAAACTTCTGCAATTCATGACTGCTCACAACAGCCATATCCCCATTTCCGAGATCCTGGCAGACTTTTTGTCCTTCGAACCACCCAGCTTTTTCTGATACCAGCTGGTAACAATGGTTATTGTCAGGGTACACCACACTTCCAGGTGGACAGGCAGGGGAGACTGTAGGATAGCGGAGGGAGTTACATCAGTTTTGGAATCACATCGGCATGACCCTTTATATAGTCCCCATATGGACATCATTGAGGAGGAAGGGTCTGCTGAATGGAACCATCCTCTATTAGCAAAGGCAAAGGTCGTCTTTCATGTAATACAAGATCCCCAATTTATTGAAATGGCCACCAAGTAATTCCACATTTCCCCAGAGATACCAGCTGGTTATGGAGACATAACACAGGCCATTGGTGGTGGACTCAATATCAATATCCTTCTACTCAACCCAAGACTGCTCTTATAGTCCCAGTAGACAGACCACATCATGTTCCTGCTTACCTTCCTCACCACTCTCAGATGTTACAGTAGACTCCACATCCACCTCAGTTCCACCTTTCATCTTCACCTGGACATCCACGTTTTCATTAGTTTTCACCAGAGATGGGCATATGATCTGGACCTCATCAGGCAGCCCTACCACTCTTAATTCATCATGAATGAGAAGGTCTCTGCTACCCTGACGTATAGTCACAGTCACGTTGTACATCCCAGGCTGGGCATACCTATGGGTGATGTTAAGCTCATTGGTGCTATAGATCTGATCTCCCACATCCCAGAGGAGAGGAGTAACCGAGATTGGTGCCTTGACCTCTAAATGCACAGACTCCCCAAGGCTATACGTTTCTTGGGAGTGCTGCAGGATGGCAAACGACTCAGTGATGAAGACCTCTTGGACAATTGTTAGGTTGCATTCGGAGAAGAGGGACTGAGAATTGCAGACCTCCCGACACTGAAGAGACTTGTTGGGTGAGATGGTATTGCCGCAAGCGCAACCATGTTTTGGTTCAAGAGTCCAGAAGCTGAAGAGGTTAGCAAAACACTGTGCACTGCAAGTCTCATTTGTTGGGTCAGACTGGTGGATGGGTGTAAAGGTCAACACAGACTCATCGGGAGATGAGAAATTTTGCGAACAAAAGATTAGGTCACTCCCTGCAAGAAGAGACATATTAATGGATTAGTTTTTCGATACCATTTAATACACCTGTTGTGTGTCCAATGTCCAGTATTGTGTATCTGCAGCCCTCATGTGGTGGAGATCCATTATCTTCATGATGTACCATACATGTCAACTGTGCTTGGAGAGTGAAGATGGCTACTATGTGTTGGGAAAACTGACATAGCCCTACAAGGACTAGCCCTTAGGACTGGTTACTTACCACACATGGACTTGGAGAAAGAGACATTGAGTAGATGCTGGCCAGATACCACAGGAGGTCCATCACAGAGCGTGGAGTCTGTTTGCTCCAATCTAACCCCATTTTCAGTAGCCCATAAAGGTAGCCATGACATACGGCAGTCGCAAATCCATGGATTGTCACTCAAGTCCCTGTAAAGTATTGCCAGTAATATTTCAGTTCACTTTGGCTCCCAAACTCAAACAAACCCAAACATTTTTCAGGCTCGGTTTCCACCACAAATACAAACCCCCTCTGTTATGGTACATGCAGATGACCATGTTCTGTGCCCATGGTTGAGTGGCAAGAACAGCACATGGATAATGTTCGTGTGCAGTCCGTGCCTCCCTGGGATTAATATCAGCATCTCTGGTGGTCCTGGTTATAGAAGGGATTAATATCAGCATCCCTGGTGGTCTAGGGCAGGAAAGGGTTCCTTATTCCATACTTGATGCCCAACATTTTTTACTAGCAAGCCTGACCCAGCATCAGTTTCTCCAAAGTATTAGCAGTATTATGTATTTTCAGGTGAAAGCTATACTGCGGGTATACTTACAATTCTGTCAGATTGTGTAGTTGCTCAAACAGTCTTCTGTCCAGGATTTCAATACTGTTGTTTGATAGATCTCTGAAAGAAATATAATAAAATACTATAAGAACTACTGATCCCGCCAGAAATCCTCCAGATATCCCTCAGATTATTACATGTTGAAGGCATTTCTGTAAAGTGCACCAGATGCAGGCACACTGATATAGCAGCCGACCTTCACCGCCGGGAATGATGGGGTTGTACAAGATTAGAAAAGAGAGAATGTTTTTTAATCAACAGCGCCAGCCTTGTCTATTGACTGTGTCTGGTATTGCAGCTTAAGCCCTCTCATGTAAATACTGCAATACCAGATTTGTCCTATGGATAAGAGGGGCGCTAAGCCTTTCTTCATCTCAGGCAAACCCTTTAAGATATAAAATAAAACAACTCATTTGTGATAATCTGACATCAGATAATTCTGGATTAAAAGGACCTGTACTGTATTTGTATTATGGAATATGTAACATCAAAGTGATCTAGTCAGGTCCTAGTCACCGACTAAAAGTCATTTATTAAATCGCATATAAAAGAAGACAGAAAAGATGGATTCTGTCCAGGGCTCAAAAAGAAGGGAATAAATCAGAAGAAATAAATCTGAAGACAATATTAATGCACGCTGCCATATTGGTAGCCAAATGTCGGACTCTTAGGCCAGCTGGACGGACATTTTGGAATCGCACGGACAATAAAGCAGAGTTATCAGTACTGGATGTATTTGTCTGAGGATATTTTTATTTGTCTCTAAAATCTCATCCGGAGTGCTGTACAACGAATGGGTGGCCGTAGTAGCAGGCACAATAGTGTGTATGGATGACAAGCGATGAAAGGCCCCTTCACTGTGACCATGGGTGGGGGCCCCCGAGCACTAGAACGCCACTATTCTAACACTGATGACCTATCCTAAATCAATAGGGTCTTCTGCTGGACCTTTGGAGCTGATTATTGTGTCAGAGTTTGGGCCTACTTGAGGAACCTTTAATCGTCAATATATCCCTACCTTAAGATAATTACTTAGATGGTTCGAAACCTCAGTTGGAACGTAAAACCCACCTGGTCTTGCAGGACCTCCAAACTTCCAACTACAAAGCTCAAATTATTGGACCAACTTGAGACAATATTGAGCAAATAGATTTCTTACTCCTGGAGGAGAGCTAATCTGCATACATTTTGCCAATGTGCAAGTCTACCTAGGCCAGAAGGATCTCCACAATCAGAAACATTATCTTCCCGAGATCGAGGGCACACGTTACACAAGGCACTTCCTTTTA
Source organism: Leptodactylus fuscus (assembly GCF_031893055.1). Lineage (NCBI taxonomy): Eukaryota > Metazoa > Chordata > Amphibia > Anura > Leptodactylidae > Leptodactylus > Leptodactylus fuscus. The sequence continues at coordinate 12,619,175 of NC_134272.1, read as the reverse complement.
CAGTTCCGTACTTGCAAAAAACCAAGAAAAGGTCACAAAACGACCACTTTACGTAGCTCAATTAGCATTCAAGCCCTACCTGCCAAGACGTACTGACACACTGCACGCCATAAACCTGCTCAGACCATAAAGTCTGAATCTGACCAAAGTAACATTGACATGAACCCTACTGTGTTCCTCCTTGGGGAAGTCTCATTTCCTCCTGCTCTTCAAAGGCCTCATTAAGTTAATCAGCTTCCTATGTAATTGATCCTACAGTATATAAACCAGTGTCTGATGTGGGAAGATCAGGCTGTAGGCCTCACTGGGAGGAAGAGGACAACTTGAGAGCAATTTCTGAGCAGCCGGGTAATAAATTAACCATTCTCAATGGATATCAGTCAGTCTAGGAGTGCTCTTAAAGGAACATAAAACCTAAAAGGGAATGAGGAAGTACAGGCCAAAGGAACCATTTATCAAGTTTTTTGCTAAATTTTCAGACTTTTTGCAGGTTTTTCTGCAACCTGTGACCTTGGCCTAAAAAATATCAATGGGGCATGCTCATTCTCCTTCAGTTTGGGACTCTGTTAAATGCTACAAGGAATGGGGGGTATTAAGATTGGAACTTCATGAATTCCCCGATTGACACGAGATGCACCCGAATTATTAAAAGCGATCTTAATAATTTATGTGCCCTCCTGTTGCCAGAATTGAAATCTTCACCAGTCAGGACCTGGCCTAGATCTCTGGTGTAATTATAGTAAATTTATTGTGACAAGGTGTTCCTGTGCTGGATCGCTTTCCCATCTTGTTTTTCCCACTTTTGATGCCGAACCATCATTGCGGTGTATCTTTTGTCCAAAAAAGGGCCATATACTGAAGATGCCCCACAAGTTCAGCCAAATACACCAGAAAACTGACCTAAATGAGTTATTGGATTCCCCCAAATTTCTCTGTCTGAGGTCCACGCATTGCACATTGATAGTGCAATGGCCCAAATTCCCAACTGGATTGCACCTGAAAAATGGGGGAAAGGACAGACCATGTTGGTGCATTTCAGTTGTACAACGGCGCATCTTATCTCCAGAGGTAGCAGTTGCTACTGGACCCTGAGAGCAACCCAAAGGTTCCCCTACTAAATAAAATATGCCACTATATCAAATGACACAAGGTAGCTAGGGGCCCCATTCAGTGGCGTAACTAGGAATGGCGGGGCCCCGTGGCAAACTTATGACATGCCCCCCACCGAAGACCTCGACCAACCCCCTCCTACGCATTCCTGCGCGTTCTATTATGCCCCATAGTGGCCCCTGCACACAGTATTATCCCCCATAGTGGCCCCTGCACACAGTATTATCCCCCATAGTGGCCCCTGCACACAGTATTATCCCCCATAGTGGCCCCTGCACACAGTGTTATCCCCCATAGTGGCCCCTGCACACAGTGTTATCCCCCATAGTGGCCCCTGCACATAGTATTATGCCCCATAGTCGCTCCTGCACACAGTATTATGTCCCATAGTCGCCCCTGCACACAGTATTATGTCCCACTGTGAACACCCATAAACAATTATTATACTCTGGGGTCTTTTCAGACCCCAGAGTATAATAATCGGATACCCGGGGAAATAAAAACATAAAAAACTACTGTTTCTACCTTGTCCCCCAGGGCCTCTGCTGCTGTCCTTCTTCAAAGACGTCGGACGTCATATGACCCGGGACGCAGGCCAGGTTCATGTGACGTCAGAAAGGAGGCCTGGCAGGATCATGGAGAGGTAAGTAACAGTGTTTTTTATGTTTCTTACCTCTCCCGGTCCGCCAATCATTATACTCCGGGGTCCGAAAAGACCCCCGAGTATAATGATAGTAGCGGTAGCGGCTGTCACCGGGCCCCTAATGTCCCGGGCCCTGTGGCAGCTTCCTCTGCTGCTATGGTGGTAGTTACGCCACTGGCCCCATTGCAGATTTTGTATTGGGGCCCAAAAGCTTGGCATGGTCTGTCACTTTAACGTTACTAAAAAACTGATGTGAGTTATACCAGAAATTTATGCCTGACTGGTGTAGACTTGAGTTCAGGAACAAGGAATCTCCCAAAGTGCACAACTATTAAGAGGTCAGAACCTGGTGCATAAAGCGACTGTGGGGGAATGGATGAAGACTGGTGTAAGAAATGCCAGTCTTAATAGATTTCTGCCTTGGATTATACTGTGTAATGCTTCAATTCACCTGTAGGGGAGCTGTAGGAAATCACTTATTGTTTGGTTCCCCTAGAAAACATTAAAGTTACCAGCTGCTGCTGAGTCGGTGTTTCCTTGTTCTGTTCCTAATGGACAACCCCTTTAATGTTTCAAGATACGGAGTGCAAGTCACCCTGGGAAAATGCATAGTAGTGATTAACGTGGGTATTAAATGAAGAAACCGCAATGATTCATGAATAGGCCCCACTGACAGTGGGTCAAACACAGGGAAGCCAACATGTATTTCATCTCTGTTTCATGTTTTATTCTGACACTGACCTCATTGGACTCAACACCTTACGAAGACACCATTAATATGTTCTCTACAGCTGAAGATCTCTCGCAGTGATGGGTTGGGAGAGTGCAGTAAGCGTGCTGTCAATGAGCAATCTCCCCAGAGAGCCTGCTGGACTATTGAGAAAATTCAAGTTGTGTAAACTTTCCCACGGATGCAGTGATGGCGGTGAGGTAATTTTGGCCACAGACCATCAGCTCCAAATCCCAAAAATAGCTGGAGACAACACCTACCCGCTGCATTCCGCCTGGTTCCCCAGTGTATGAGATGTGTTAACCCACAGGAAGCCAACACAGTCACTTCAGGAACATCGAGACACAACTCCTTCCTTGTAGTGTCGGGCAATGTTGGGTTGCCTGGCCCATAAGTTGGACAATGGGTAGTTATTACAGGGTCAACCTGCGCGGGCACCACGGTCCATTTTGGTCTGGACATGTAGACCTTGCATACTTAATCCCGGAAAGGGAACTGAGAGCGTTTTGTTTACATTCCCATGGTTATTTGGGTACCCTATGTCAATGTGTCATTTGGGCATTGCATGATTGTGTCATTTGGGCTCTATATGGCACATTATAATGCCAATAAAAGGTACTATACAAGGCACCCACCAAAGACCAAATATCTAATATACACTTAATATATTTGGATTTTTAGGATAATTCTTTGGAGGCCTTTCAAGGCAAGAGCTGTCATGCATGGTTCAATCGACAAGCGAAAAGTGAAAGAACCACCTTGGCATGCGAAGGAAGAACTAACACACAGTCAACACTAGACGTGTGAGAGAAGAGCGATTAGTGGGGTTAATGATGGGTTTATGACGTTTGTAGAGGATTTAATTGGCATCCGACTGTGTAACTTGTGGGAAGAGAAAGAAGAGAAAAAATAATATAAGAACATTGCGTTCCCAAAAACAGGAAGCAAAAAATAGTCTATGAATCAGATCTACTACAGACATAAGATAGACGGATCTGAGATAGACAGGAACAAAGAAGGTAACCACATCAATGTTTTGGTCTATTAGAGATACTGTCCACATTGGCCACATATTCAGAGACCTAGAACAAAATTTCTAATTGGCCTCTTGGATGCCCGCTCACCTATGCTTTCTATGACGCTACACTATACGGGAAAAAATATTGGAAGACCTCCAAATTTTACGCTTATATGACATCTCATTCTAAAAACACCTACATTAATATGTGCTCCCTTATATTCCTGGTCTTCCAGTCTACATTCTGAAGAGTTTGGAGGTGTCTGTGGGAAATTTTGCCCAGTTATCCAGAAGAACATTGACCGTGAAGAAGACAAAGATGTTAGATAAGAGGGACTGGTTCACGATTTCCATTCCAGTTCATCTCAACAGTGTTAGATGGGGTTGAGGTCAGGGCTAAGTGTAGACAGTCAAGTTCTTCCATGCCAACCTCAACCATATCTTCATGGACCTTGTACAGTGGTGGCCTTGTGCTTCACAACACTCCACCCAACACTTGGCATTGTTCTTTACACCATTCCACCCAACGCGTGGCAATGTGTTTTCCACCACTCGATCCGACACTTGGCATTGTGCTTTCCACCAGTCCATCTGAAACTGTGCTTGGTGACGTAAGGCTTACAAACAGCTGCTCAGTCATGAAAACCCATGCCATAAAGCTACTGGTGGGGTTAGTTTTTGCACTGTAGAAAGGGTTTCAAAGATCGGAAGGAATCATCAGTACCCAATTTTTTTCCAATCCTGGACAACCCTCTTAATGATGAAGAAGGTTTGGACAGTTGACTCTGTAGAGCTTTGGCAACTTTTCAACATTAAGCTTCTGAGCACTTGATGGACACTGTATAACCTAATGAGGTCTGTCTGCAATTCATGGCCAAGGTGACGCGGGTTAAAAACGTTTCCACTTTTTCAATAATTCTGCTCACAAGTGATGGTGGAATATCTAGGAGGGAAGTGACTTGTTACAGTGGTGATTCCCATTACAGGACCACAATGGGATTCAGAGAGTTCCAGAGAACCGGCCATATCCATATGTTTATGAAGATTAGGGGCAATGGAACAGAGTGAAACACCCAAACCCAATGGTTAAAATTGAGAACCAATATGGTTTCCATATAATGTACATTCTAACATTGATGTGCCCAACCAAAGCACAACCACCCGCCGGGCACCATTTCCACTGGATCTAGATCAGTTGAAGGTAACACTTCTCCCTTTTCTTGCTTCCTTCAATCAAAATTGAAGCCCATGTCTATACACCAAATCCTCGTGGGTTTTCAAGCAGTTAAAATCAGACAATATCTAGAGATGCCAAAAATGTGACTAGAGCCGAAATAAAAAATATGTTATAGGTCTGGTGGGAGGGAAATGTAATATTTTTAAGGGTGTCAGGGTGAGCGAAGTTGGAAAGCACTCAAATACAATCGGAGTGCTTGCCGGTTCCAGCTCATAAATCACCATGCGGAACGCCATGAGCGCACAGTTACCTGCTGCCATGAGTTCGACTGAAAAGGCCGGTGTAGACTGGACTATTGATTAGGTAGCGTCTCACATTATTCAATCCCTTCAAGAGCTGGAGGCAAAGAAAGGAATCCAAAGTATAACGTCTCAGTAGCAACGACGGGGTCGATGGTTGAGAGATTTGAGCAATGGAAAACTTTTGATGGAAAGGTCAAACTTCTTAAAAGATTGTAAAATAATAGGTGGTTGGAAGCTGTAGGAGGTCTTAAAGGGGAATTCTACCTTAAATGTAGATGTCAATGACAGCAGCCAAACTCCATGCGTAACCAAACTAGAAATTCCCAAATTTCTTACGATATCGGAACCCCTGATAAAAATGTACCTCGTCTGGGAGACCCTTACAAACGCTTAACCCAAACCAGGTTTACAGTTGTCCCCAACCCTAGTTGAGGGTAAAGAACTAAACCATCAGAAGAAACTTCAATGTGAATTTTGTGGTAATTGAAGACCATGATGCAAAATGGCACAAAGCACTAACCATGATATTTTGTGTTCTCGACATTGTCAATCACTTGGCCCTCCCCAATTACCACCTCATGCCCCCACGTTTCATAGGTTATTCCTCTTTGCTTAGAATTGACATAGCTCAGATTTCTTTGTCACTTTTAGGCCTTCACCATCTTGGTTACATAAACATGGCTGCCTACGTTATCATGAGCTATAGGTGGAAATGACTATTCATTTCACAGTGGCTGAGCTGTAATACCACACACTGCCTACAGACCAATGTGGCACTGTATGTGGTACAGAGCAGTCATGTCTTTTAGTCTGATACAATCCCTTTAAGTAATTATGGCTTTGGTTCCTTTACACAACAAAGGGGACTGGCTATGAGCTAGTAATTATACATGAAGAATGAGTTAGTAATTAACTTATTAATTATGTAAATTAGGTCTTTAGTGCCACCTATAGACAGCTAGGAGTCACTACAATGAGCTAATTTGCATATTTTTCCCAGGGAACATTGCTTGCAAGGCTCTCTACACCAGCTGGATCTCCCCAACAAAAGACAGGATGTCAGGAAGTGACATCACATCTCAAATAAATGAGACTGAGCTGTAGCATGGCCATGTGACCAACGGACGTGATGTCATTTCCTAAAAAGAAGAAAGCAAGTCTTCTAATTCTGAATGATCCCTTTAACTAGAATCATGGGATTTAAGGAGCAGGTAATGTATCTATTATTGGGCCCATGAAGTTAGCTGGAAGGGTCCCAATCCCCTTCCCCATGGTAGCCCTAGGCAACTCACAACATTAGCAAACAACTGTGGTAAAACTGGGCAGAGGGTTGCATCACTTTCCTCCTGTCCGATGATGGTTGTGGACATGTAAACCCCATAGGACACAAATAAATCTCATAAATGACTTGGAACCCGGCAAGAAAGTCTGAACGTCAATCATTTAGAGGTATAGTGTTGTATTTGTGGTTGTTAGGGGTGATTAAGACCGGTCACATGGGCAGCACACTAGTCTACGAGTCTGCGGGACACAAATATGCAGCGAGCGTTGTGTGTCTGCTGTATAGAATTCGCTGCCGAATTTTCTCTTTTTTTGCCACTTTTCCAACTCTAGAAGCGTGCCAGTTGGTTGCAAAGGCGCACATGGTGCTCGGAATATGCTTTGGCTCGTGAGAGGAGGATATTATTTTATCCATTCCTACCTCTGTTTATTCAGCTGGAATCTGACATTAACCCTGTCCTGACATCGAACAAATTCCTAAACGATGTACGTTCAAGCAGGTGGCGGGTGGGACCTGTCTTCATAAATTTTTTAATTCCCTACCCAAAAAATACCGAATTTTAAAAGTCATATTTCAGTGTGAAAATTCTAACGGTAATTACAGTTTTCAACCATGAAGTTAATATGTTACTGCTAGAACATGGATTGGTACCATAATCTCCAAAAATGATCCTACAAAACACTAAAGAACTAGGACAATGAAAGGACTGGATACCAACGACTTAGAAACAATACCAGACCACCTGGTAATGGTGACACTAATAAACTGGAGTCCCGGGAAAGAACTTAATAGACATCAGGAACTGGACTGGTGTTCCAAATCAACGTTAGGGGCTATAGGTGTGGACCAAAGAATACCATTAACTGGGGCACCAAATTCGATTCTGAGGCATCAAATAAGTGAAAATCAAGAGTTGGGCCTCCAAACCACTGGGTGGTAAACTTAAGGCCACTAAATGAGGAGACCAGAGTTTGAGGAACTATGACCACCATGAACCGTGGAACAAAAGAACTAAACACCAAAGATGGAGGAACCGAATCATTGATCTAACAAGTTCTATAGACAGAAGACATTAGGAACTAAGCCATAGAACCACCAACAAAACCAGTGAACATCAGAGAATGGGGAACCAAACCGCTAGAGTACCATTTATAATGAAACTATATGACTAGACGCAACAGACAAACCACAGATCCACTATATTCTAAGGAACTAGAGAATGAGGAACAAACACCAACACCGGAGATGGAGGAAACAAACCCACACCATCTGTCAAGTTCTATAGCTAGCAGAGATTAGGAATCAAACTATAGAACCACCACCAAATCTAGTGAACACCTTAGATTGGGGAACCAAGTCACTGGACATTAAACTATGTCTAGACACGAGAGACTGGGAAACCAAACTACAGGTCCACTAGTTTCTGAGGAACAACTAGAAACTATAGACTGGGGAAACTAACAAGTGTAGACCAGAGGCCAAGACAACTAACCACTGGACACCAGGGACCAGTAAAAAAGTTAACATAAAGAATTGTTATTATTAATTGACCTGCTAATTATTTTACCCTTTAAATAATATTACTTGAAATGTCGTATTCGCGTAGAGGTGCGGTAATAAAAACAATAATACAGACTAAAATTTGGACGTCCGAAAGGCCGAGGCTTCGTCAAGATCCCTGTCAATTTAATAGCTATTTTATGATGGAAGGATTACAAAAGATCTCTCTGTCGTCCCGTTTGGGTCTTGGAGCTAATTTACCTCTCCCAGAACACATTTCAGCCTAAGCTGTTCCTCTCATTACTGTCTTGGACAAATTCCATCCATCAAAGGCAGCTCGGAAAAAAAAAATCTCTCCTTCTTTCTTCCTTCTCTTCTGGTCTGAAACTAAGCAGATTGTGCCCATGAATGACATAATACTGACTGACATCACTTTTGGCTCCAGGCTGTGTCGTTGTTAACCCCTTTAGGCTTAAGAGTGGTTGAGTTTAAGGTGAAGGATTGTATTAATTGATGATATGAGTGATAAGGGATATCATGTACTGAAGACCAAAACAAGAAGATACCATCTCTAGAACTTTAGTGCATGAGCAGCAGACCAGATTGTATCCCAATAATGGTGTTGGTAGTGCCTACAGGTAGCTAGTTCTCTCCACGTTCCTCATGGGAGGGCAAATCTCTGCATAGAGGAAAATCTTTCTAATATGGACCAATCAATGGTTAGTTAATGGTGTCAACTACCGGCAGCAACCCGATGGTTCCATGTGCTTATTTTCTTTTGGACATTTATATCCAATGGATATCCAACGCACACATTGTTCACAGTGGATGACCACTTAGCTCTTCTGTCCTAAGACCAATGGATGTCCAACCCACACATTGTTCACAGTGGATGACTACGTAGATCTTCAGTCCCAAGACCAATGGATGTCCAACTCACACATTGTTCACAGTGGATGACCACTAAGCTCTTCTGTTGCAAGACCATCATGGTCTTGCTCAACGCAAAGATCAAATGGTCAAAACAGATCACCTTAAAATGGGTTAAGAACTTCCCATTATTGGTGTAATATTACCACCAACTATTCTACCTAATTCCGAGCCAATTCCCTGTAAATATGCATCATTTTGTTACATGTAGAATTTTAGCATGGCTGTAGACCAATACTTTGATTAAATCCAACGACGAGTAAAAAGTCCTGACAAGGCAGGCAGGAAACTTTGAGACCTCTAACCTTGGTTGATCTCTAGAGGTCCTCCTACTCCTCCAGTCTACCCTTCCGAGTACAGAAATGGTATGTCCTTCCTATGAATTATGGCTGGTCCATACAAGGGGTCAAAATTTACATTTCAAGTTGATTTTACAACGACGAGTATGTTTTCGGTCATCCATAGCTGCTGTTCTTCAATCCCTTCAAAAACCACATCCCATCTTGCCCTACAATCCAGCCGTGGAACGGTTAAGGTGCGGTCATCATGACATTGAGCCATTTAATAGACCAATTAACAGCTGAGTACAGTCTATTAAGAGCTCCTTCCAGGAACCATATAGCTTGTTTTCTCCTATAATATTTTTTAGGAGGTGGGAACTTTTTAGTTGTGCCAATTCTTCCAATTTTTAGCTGACGGCACTTTTTTTTAATTTTTTTTTTAAATGGGGGTGGAGGCCATTGCTCGCTCCACTTCCAAAAGCAGAAAGGAAGCTCTGAGGTTTGTTCTATGGAAAATGTTCCAGGCTCCTGAAACTTGGAGGAAACTCTGTGTCATAAACGACTACCTTATGCTGGTCTCTTAACTCTTCCAAAGCAGAATGTCCATCAAAAATTTTCTGATGGAATGAAAAACCAACCATGTTTTCATGGTTGGAATAGGATATTGTCTTGGGGGTGCTGTTCTATGATTCCCCACTTCTTCATTGTGATAGACTCACCCTATTCCCGATGACATAAGGCACAAAAATAAAAGGGGTAATTGGACTTGTTTTGGTCATGCACAGTCCAATCCATCCCGAATGTGATCCAGTTGGTTACCAGAGAGGTTCTAGCTTCAGCCTTAGGTCATGTCCAAGGTGAACGACTACAACGTGTAGTCAATTGTTCCACATCCTATTGAACCCTTTCCCTTTGCATCAGGATTTATGGGGTGGCACATTACCAAGGAGGAATAACAGAGTCCTAAGGACTAAGACGAGAAGACAGATGCTTGTTACTCCCTCTTTAAAGATACGGCTGATAATATTGCCCCTCCCTTCTGTGTTTGTCTTTTACCAACTCCTTATACAAAATTGATAAATTTCCAAATTAACTAATATACCGATATATAGGAAAAAAAATAACAAAAACAATCCACTGGCTGAGATTGCCGCTTCTCGCTCACAAGCCATCTATGCTTCCAGGGATTCATGTCGTGTTATGGAGAGGCTTTGTGTATTCCCAGACAGATGTCTTGCCTATTACACTGCATCCTAATATGGTCACAAAGGCGAGACACCATCACACGGCAAAGCGATGCGAGTGAATTCACAGCTTGCGAGGCGGCAGGTTTTTTATTATTCTCTTTGTTAGATAAGGAGCATATAGATCTGATCTTAAAGGGGTTGTTCAGAATTAGAAAAACTTGTCTTTAAAGCAGAGCCACACTTGTAAACCGATGAGATCCAAAATCTGACACAGTCCATGATTAGACTCCTAGATAACTTGTAAGCTGCTCTGCCTGCTTCAATCAGAGCAGGAAATCCCAGCACAGTCTAAAGCGGAGTCACTTGCATCCAATCAGCTACCAGTAACCACAGCCATGTTTATGTATGTGACTGAGCTGAGGAACCTCCTGTGGACTCCCAGGCTCCTTATCACTTGCCATATACTGAAGTAACCTGCACAGGGAACAGGAACTGAATGTTTTTATCATGCCGTGCAAGGCTGATGACAGTCTATTTCAAATACCAGAGGTTCCTCCAGTGGACCCAGGCTCTAACACAATGGCGGTACTGTAGAACATAACCCAAATTTGAAGGGCGCTATGGTATATTTCCTAGGAGTTTTTTGAGGGAAGATACCAAAATCATTTGATCTGATAGGCCCAAGGAACCTCAGTCCAACATTGTCATCTTGTGTCCTACATTACGCCAGGCTCACACCTATGTCCTTCTTTCCATTCTTCAGGCCCGTCGAGGAACCGGAATAGAACAACAGACACAATCAGATCTGATGGACACAAATGGTGCCTAATAGACCCCATGACCATGGTCGGTTCTGTCGTGTAGCCCATTTTTGGAGGGTTTTTTACTGAAACCTCTAGACAAAAAAAAACAGACTTGCAAGACACCGGAACGTCTCCAAACACAGATGTAAACCTAGCCTTAGTATTTTATTATTTTAGCGTTTATTTGATTTTACAGTCGATCTCCGATGCTTATGCTGGAACCTGTAGTACCACACCTCATCCCTGTGACAATGGCACGCACAGACTGCAGACGCCCCAATGAGCTCATAGCGTCTCGTGTTTTATTTTTAGCCGCGTCTCCTCCCGTGCGGTTATACGGATTATATCTATAACTTAAAGAAGCAATCCCATTGAATGACTTATGCGCGGTCGTAATTCTCAGTTGTTTTCCAAGACGTATTAATCAAGTGCAGAGAATTTGGCTTTGAAGGAATATTCCACTAAAGCCAGTCAGAGACGAAGAGATCATTCCCTTCATACTAACCGTTATATGGGACTATATGGGTCAGGAGGGAGATTTATATTACAGTATGGCGCTCTAAGTGTGTGCATGTGTATGCGCACCAGACCTTTAAATAAGCTATGACTGCTGAGCCTGTATACGTGTCAGTCTTCACTGATGTTCTTTCATTCTAGTCATGAACCAGGAAGTCCAATAACATTGTTAACAAAAACATTCAAAAAGCAGAAAGTCACCATTGCCAACATTAAACATAGTATACGTCAAGGCCTTCCTGTACTTTGTGTTTTCCGATATTGCGGCCCTGGAGGCCGTACTTTATGGAGTGTCCGGCTGGAAATGACTGATGCCCCCGAGTCCTTGTTGTCAGAGCGATAAATCCTTCAGGTCACGATCTTAGGCCAATGCTTCAATACCCAGAACGCTAACCAGCAGATGGTGCCGAATATCTAAAGTTTACGACGCCAATGCCATCTGAATGTAAAAGTAGCCAAACGCCATAAAGCTGGCAATATTAGATTGTCAGCGCCCTGCCCTATCTTGACGCAGATCCGCAGCAGAAACCGCCGCGGCTTCCCCGTCAAGACAATCCCTCCGGACTAGGCCCATTCATTTGGGCCTGATCTGGAGCAGAAAGCCGCAACTAGCCGCGGCAGGCGCATTTTGATCCGGATTTTGACGTGGACCAAAAAACTACGTGTCAACTAACCCTTAAAAGGAAGGGTTTATTTATGAAAAACATCTAATCTAATCTGTTTATATTTTCTTTTTTTTTTTTAAATGTAGATTGTGAGCCCCACATAGAGCTCACAATGTACATTTTCCCCTATCAGTATGTCTTTGAAATATGGGATGGAAATCCATGCAAACACGGGGAGAACATACAAACTCCTTGCAGTTGGTTTTTTGCCCTTGGCGGGATTTGAACACCAGGACGCCAGCGCTGCAAGGCTGCAGTGCTAACCACTGAGCCACCGTGTGGCCCCTAATCTGTTTATATTTTCTGTACATTATTATGGAGACGGCCATCTTGCCTGAGCTTCTCCTCTGCTCACAGCACTTAGTGATCTGCTTTACAGCACAGTCATGGCCATAGGTAATAATAGTCTGGAGCCGACTCACTGAGGTCTATGGGGTCTCTGTGCAGGGAGGGCAGAAGAGAAGCGGTGACGTCATCTATTGTCAGTAGTGATGTAATCATGGGTCAGAGGTGTTATCGTCTATTGTAATCCTCTCAGTGATGTCAATGAGTGACAGCTACAAAGAGTCATTATTAGGCTTAGTAGCCAGAGTGAAATTTTTTAAAAAAATTAGATGATATAGAAATTTTTTTTTTTTTAAAAAAAGGGTTATTTTCTGGAGACGCATTTCTATGTGATCTACTGGTTGACACGGCGCTCGGAGTCAGACCACCAAGGATCAAATATTACCAGACTTACACTAAATTCACATTGGGCATCCGTTCTTCTGGTCTCTTGGAGGACACCAACGGAGCCCGAGTGACCCCACTGACTTTGGATGTCCATTCCTTTTAGGGGAAATCGTCGGATGAAAAAGTTAGACTTTCAGGACTTTTTTGTTCCGCAATTTTAGACACTACGACAGACTCCGACGCGGACGAAAACCTTTAAGGAACATCTCCCCCTTAAAGTCAAATTAACAAACCTTCAGACTGGGGCTGCCACTCAACTTTCCTAGCCAGGAGTGATCAATTGTCAACTTCCACCTAGCCAGACGGATTTGACATGCTGGGAGTTGTAGTTCTACACGGAGTGGAATGCTCCAGGTTACCGAGAAGGAAATACCTGGAAGACGTAGACCTCCCCCTCCTCCTATTAACTCCTCCTGTTACTCATGGAAACTGTGGCCTGGCTGTGGTTTTCCTGAGGCCCACTTTATGAAGTACCAGCAACTATTCCAGAAGTTTGGGGAAAAGGGGAGGGGGTGGCGGTGACGCATGAGCGTGGGCGAGCGCTTCTCGGCCCGTTCCCTGCACATGGGGTTAAATTACAGTTGCAGATTTATTTCCATAGGAAAAGAAGGACGCTTCAGGAAGCCATGCTGTATCACAGATGAGGAAATCCCGATTTATGAGGCCTGGCAAGGCATGGCTGAGGCTCAACAAAATGTTCAGACTGAAAGTCGCCTGAATTTGCCTCTTAAAACCCTCTGCCATGTTGTTTTTGAGAGAGACTGGTCCACTGCGGCCAGATCTGGCGCTGCGGAGGCGAGCGCTTCTTATGGTACAGGAGATGCAAATGCAATTCCACTGACTCAGTAGCAAAGATGTCTTTTCTAAGAACTCGCTGTATTGTGACGTTCCTCTGTTATTCCTCAAGGAAAGGTATGACTATTTTGACAGCTGGCGATTACCATTCCTCTGGTGGGACAGAAATGTCCCTATGCGCTCTACTTACGGAGAATGTCAGAACACAGAGAACAAATGGTTAAACCACAAACAGGATTTCGTCATCCATTTCCAGGTGGAATAACATAGGATCGGCAAAACACAAAGTTCTAAGAAACTTAGGAGGAATACTTACAAAAACAGTCATGTAAAGAAAACGGACCAGGCTTCTTTAAAGAGTCTGTCCAGTTTAGAAACCCCACTTGGAAAGTTTAGAGTTAATAGAGGGGGGGGGGGTGTCTACTATTCAGGACCCGTGACCTTTTGGCCAAAATGGTAAGTGGTTACAAAGAGCGTCCATCACTCTGGAGAACCTGTCTTTAAAATAGAGGCAACCCGTTGATTTGAATGGATGTTGTGTAATACTCTATTTTCCCTGCGGGGGCGCTGCAGGAAAATGTAACACTTATTTATAGGTTTTCGCACAGATTACAGGCAATGCCAAGGAATCTTTGTATTTAACGTATTGTCAAGCGACCCTTCTAAAAATTTAGGGATTCTCCAAAGAGGTGAACCTTTTAACTGGCACGGCCATAGTCGGTGGTCCTATCACTTGGACAAGTTCAGTAACTTGCATGGTCAACTAGCGGCTGAGTATTTGGGAAATGATATAGGGCTGGTGGGCCTAACTACAACGTTGGCTACAGGCCTCCCCTTCTACCCCATATAGACGGTATGAGGACCATGGCCTCAAGAGGCGCAATGGAACAGATAGACGATTATCCAAGGCCAGTCTGAGCCATCTGCCCCGTTCCGCCAGTTTTTAGATTCCCCCCCAGTGCTTCAGAATACAAGACCGTGCCTCGCATTGTGATGAAAGGGTTCCTGTAAACTGATGTAAACACCCAGAAACCATAGTTCTGGGAACACAACATCCGCTCCACGACTAAGCTCAGAACATTGTCCAGTGATCCAGAGCTCAGGACCCAGCCCCCGGGATTTAAGATCTGCCTGTCCCGGAAGAGCCACAGCTGGAATGATGAGCAGACTGGGATCGGCCTGCAGCAGCGAGCTGTAAACATCTGTGGATTCCAGACACATTGGGTAAGGGAACTGATCCCTCCTTCATGTGCGGTAAGGAAAGCCTCAAACATGCAGACCAAGGTATATGAAGAGGAAAACATACAGCCATATTCTGGAGGGACCACCAAGACAGGGCAGGCTCTGCAAGTAGTTGTTGCGCACCTGCTGACTATCTGCAGTCAACTTTTTTTTGCTGGCGTAGCAGTTCACTGCTCTCTTACACATATTGGGAGAGATCTATCAAAAATAGTGGAGGAGTTGTCCGTACAATCCCAAGTCGAAAAGCAAATGAAAGCAGCAACTTAAAGGGGTTAAAAATATTGATGATCCTAAAGATGGTTCATCAATACCAGATTGGTGGAAGTCCAACATCAGACACCCCCAGTGATCAACTGTTTTCAGCAACTGCTATACAAAGAACGGAGCAGGAAGCAGATAGCGCTGTTCTCTGTGTAGTGTCCAGACCAGGTACTGCAGATCAGCTCCTTTTAGATGCAGTGACTAGGTTCCCCCACTACACAAAGAACAGCACTGTCTGCTTCCTGCTCCATTCTCTGTATATCAGCTGCTCATCTACTAGGGTTGTAATCCCCACAGATCCGATACTCGTGACCTGTCTTTACAATATCTCTAGCCTGGAAAACCCCTTTAAATCTTCACTATGGACACACGCTCACCAATTTTGGTAAATTTCCACCAAATATATGCGCATTTAGATGAACAGACACGACGTGTTGTAAAACTTCAGTGATCTAGTATACTATGTATACACCAATGTTAACCAAAAATTTCAACCTGAACCAGGTAGATAGATAGGTTAGGGTCACCCGAATCCAATGGTGTTATTCCCTTCTGAGTGGCTCCCTTTGTTGCAAATGTGGTCTTTGGAGCAACAGAAATGCCCTCCCCAAAGAGCTTATGTGCATATTGATGTAACCTATCTATCTGCAGGGCTGGGGTGATATGCTGGTCCTGGTGACAGTAACCTATCTATCTGCAGGGCTGGGGTGATATGCTGGTTCTGGTGACAGTAACCTATCTATCTGCAGGGCTGGGGTGATATGCTGGTTCTGGTGACAGTAACCTATCTATCTGCAGGACTGGGGTGATATGCTGGTTCTGGTGACAGTAACCTATCTATCTGCAGGGCTGGGGTGATATGCTGGTTCTGGTGACAGTAACCTATCTATCTGCAGGACTGGGGTGATATGCTGGTTCTGGTGACAGTAACCTATCTATCTGCAGGGCTGGGGTGATATGCTGGTGACCCTAACCTATCTATCTGCAGGGACATACTGGGTTCTGGTGACAGACTCCCTTTAAGGTTCTCTCCTCATGACACGTTCCCTTTAAGAACAGGAAGTATAAGGGATACGGAGCTACAAATATCTAATGTATAAAACTGGTTTCTCCTCTCCGTGTCTGTAAAGTACATTAACCGGTGACATTTGCTGTCTTCCTGTGCTCCTCGGATCCCTCGTATGCCGGCGGGAGGGATTACATTGCAGTTGGCAGTCTGCAGAGAAGTTAAACCAGGCTGTTCATTTTAATGGGATTTGATAAGATTTTAGCACGGGTCATTGCCAGTGGCACTGATCTGTCCAAAGTGTCGGGGGAAGCTGGATTACAGCTAATAGCATGGTGGTGTCATACTGTAGCTCAAGTAGGAAGAATACATTTATTATCTTGCTGCATATTTTCCTAAAATGTATATTTTAAGGATATATTAGGTAACAAGTCAGCAGGTTATAGTTCCATTTTGTTAGAAGGGTAACCCAAAAATAAGCTGGTTACAAGCTGCCCAGTTGCTAGGACCCAAAATGATCAGCGATGATCTGCAAGAGTGTCTAGCAGGAACTTTTCTAGTATCCTACAGCACAGCTGCTGGTGAAATTAAGAATTACATGGTATCAATGGAAATCAATGAGCTTCCTTAGTGTCTGTGGGTCCTCCAGATAGAAAGAGAGATGATGCGGTAGCCATTTACTCTGATGGAGATCCCAAACTATTATCTGTAGGATAAAGGGTACATGTCTTATTGCTGGGGTCTGACCACTAGGATTCCCAATGATCACAAGAATGCAGGAGTGGTATTATGTGTATAGCCACCGCTCCATTTTCCTCTATGGGGTTCGCAGTGATCCTTGAACCAATACTGGTTTTCGACCCTTTATTTTATATCAGTAAACCATTGTACTTCTATCTCCAGGCTATACCCAGGACATAACACTGAAAAAAAACCCGTAAGCCTCAAGGACAAACAGTGACCCGAGAGACAAAGAATAAAGCGACCTTGTCCCTGTCACATGCCGAAAATCAAAATATACCACAAATGATTAACTCTCCTGCTCTCCCGAGGACGGTTTCGTTTACCAGTCTCTCTAGACAACCAAGAGATGTCAATGGGCAGAAGCACATGTGCCGTTACCTGGGAATATGGTGTGTCTAGGTCATGTGCCAAAAGGACATATTACGAGGAACTCCATGGTCTAATCCCAGATGCCACGGAGCCGATGGACCTAAAAATCTAAAGCTGGAACCCTACATCTTTTGGTAGAAAGCTGGACTGTAATACTGTGCAATAATAATACCACCATACCGTACTATCCATAGACTACTGCCATATAATATACTGCCAAAAATGAGAAAAAAAATGTGAAAAATTTCGGTTCCTAGCTCTTTGGTGGAAATATTCTTTAACTTGCATCGTGTGCAGTTCCTAAAGAGACAGTCTCGATACTCCGTATCTAGTTGTTCTTAAAGTGACCCCGTCTCCATAATTTAGCATGCTGTCTTTCTCTGCTGGTGCCCCCTAGTGATATTTCCGCAGCCTTACAGATTCCTTAATAAAGCTTGCTTTAATTATATTCTTACCATGAACTCGATGTGAGTAATGGAAAGTGTCTGACATCATCCGAGAAGAAGCGCTTAATGACAAACACGAAAATAGCTTCATGGCGTTCTCACTATAATTTTATAACAGAACCGATCGTGGTAATAGCGTTCGTTCCGGCACAACGTCAACGAAAAAATATTTGAGAATTTGCTGTGTATAAAGTTATGTAATGACAAAAGGATGGGATAAGATCATCTAAATATGGAATAGACGTACTACTTAAAGGGATTGTCCACAAGTATACTTTTAAGGATCGTTGGGGGTCTCACTTTTAGGATCAAGCTATTACACTCTCATTTATCCATGCTTTACACTGCAGTTCTGCTTGTTCACCATGCCTGCAGGATATGATCTTCAACAAGACAACACACTTGGGTAAATTAGACTTTTAGTCTACTTTATAAATTGAAGCTGATTATTTAATCATCTTATCGTTGCTTCTGAAAATGGTGGCTCAAGATTTCCTACAGTGGCCACTACAGGAGAAAAGTAGTATTGCATGTGGTACCATGTACTCACTGAATGCAACCAGTTAGTACATGGATGGAACGGTCTACCATAATGAGATCCTATTGGGTTCATATAGAGGGCCCATGAGACCACCCCTATCAGAAATTTAAAGGGGTGGTCTAATATTATGTATGTTGCTTAATGAGAAGTTCTGTAACTTCCCAATCTATTTTATACATATTTGCCAACTTTTGATAATCCCTGCCCACTTTGGGGGTGCAACACATCCCTTTTTGTTGCATGTCTCCCCCCTTTTTCATGATGTGACCAACACAATGCGCCCACGTCACATACAACAGGACTGAAAGACTGTCAGATGCGAGAGAACTCCCCTGGACCAGGGACATTTGCCCACTCTTCTAGGACAATGAGACCCCTTTTTGAGGGAACCTCTCAGAGATTTTGGAAGATTTGGAAAGCATGACTTCATGTCTCAATTGCTCTGCCTGCTGTCAGTGAATTGAGGCCTACTTGATCATAAACAACTGTAGAGAAGTAGGATCCGTAGAAGTGGAAGACCGTCTGCCCCTAAAATTAGGCAAGGATTTCATAATGGGTAATCAACAAGAGATGAAGATCAGCATCACTCCGTGGAAAATGTAGAAAAAGTTCTTTAATCCATTTCAAACGTAAAAAACATACAACAATGAAGAAAAAGTGATGACAAAAAACACATTAAAAAACGCCGACGCGTTTCAGAACACGCAGTTCCTTAATCATGGCTTTAAAAGCCATGATTAAGGAACTGCGTGTTCTGAAACGCGTCGGCGTTTTTTGTCATCACTTTTTCTTCATTGTTGTATGTTTTTTACGTTTGAAATGGATTAAAGAACTTTTTCTACATTTTCCACGGAGTGATGCTGATCTTCATCTCTTGTTGATTACCCATTTCACTTGCTTTTCTGCCCGGAAAGCTGATCGTGCACCCCGGTTGGAATATCAGAACACACACGGTGAGCTCCAAACATTTTCTTTTTTGGACTTTAAGGATTTCATAAATGAACCTTTAAGAGCAAGTTGTCACTTTAAATAAAGCCCCACACAATTCAAAGAGAAAATATGCAGATTTTTCCCATTATCCATAACATAATTGTTAATATCGAGAGGCTGCGAAGAGGTTTACATCTCAACACGGGCCAAAATGAGAAGAAAAACACATTTTATGGACAGCCAACATTCACCAGATGTCTATGCTCAGCCAGGCTACAGGCTGATCCAGGACAGCGATGAGCGCCGCCCTAGGAGGCCATGATCAAAGTGGTTGTCACCAACGTCCCATCTACAGGATGGACACAGCAGTATTATGGGGGATACAGTTAACCCTGTCGTGCCTGCACTGGGAAGTTGGGTGCGAGTCATGGAGAGGCAACCTGTGACCATTACCACAATGATTCAGAACTCTATGATCCATGGTCATGACATCTTGGACTTTCTCCATCATCCTGTCTGTACCGGTTAGTATCGGAACGTCAGACAATCAATGATATACGGTGGCTGTGTCTAATCCACTGGAATATACCGTATCGTATACAACCACATATGTTATTGATTGAAGAAAAGGAGTCAATCTGGCCCGATTCACCAATGCGTGGAACCGACTTAGAACACCGTGAAGTCTATGTCTAAGTCTATGCTCGCGAACAAAGTGACCAGAAAAATACGACTATTCACTTTTTCGACAATGTAAAAGTGACAAAAGGTTGGAAAAAGTGGCACAGTAACTTCTTAAATATGGCGCTCATACCTAATGCCGGAAAACTGGCACTCAGGTCTGGTGTGATGGTGTTGAAGTTGGTGGGATATCTAAGGGACTCCTCCAAGAACCAATTTGACTTTGTTACCAAGCACCATAGAAGATTTCAAGAAGTTAGGCACCAGTTATCACCCCATTGATTTGGCCTGAACCCCGACTATAAAGTGATCTGAGCCCTTATGTATAGAGGCAGTAAACTGCTGAATAAAAGACTAGCAAAAACTATAAAAGGCCACAAAAATTTGACCACGGGCCTCTCCTCCTATTTCCAAAACCCAGTTTTCAGCGAGCACATTTAGAGGATGCACCTCCCTCCAAAATGTAATACTATAATAACATTGAAACGGTTAAATGGGATGCTACGCCTTGTTCTGCTGCTCCCAGGACCACACCTTGATCCAAGAACATTTCGGGAACTGTAAGCCAAAAATCTGTGCAATGAAGACGTGTCCAAAATGGTTAGTTTGTGTAACCAGTCCTGAGTATCCCACGATGATCTCTAGCTGCTGCGAATATCCCACGCTCGGAGCTTCACTTATCTATATTTACACCATTCACACTTAAATTCCAGAATCATCGTCCCGTGACAGGCGCCGGAGCATGACTACAACCCATCTGATCCAGAGGTCAGCCTTAAAGGGCATCCAGACCTTTAATAAGGAGAGGTCAATGGGAGGATGTGCACCCACAAAAATGTTGGAAAGTTTCCTTGCGTTTTGCCTTTGGCTGATGGGAAGAGTATAAAGGCTTGTGTGTTGGCTCCATCCAGATGACCTCCATAAGTCTACATGGTCAGCACTTATTTTTGGCCAACTGATTTTTTGGATACAAACAGGTGCAGTGAGTGGGCCTGTGTACCCTCTAACTAGACACCATGTATAACAGGACACAGATCAGTAGGGGAATTTATGAACCTGATCATGCCAGTTTTCTGGTGTAACAAGAGCCACTCATTTTGGTGCATGGCTATTTTGCCCCAAAAATGCTGCAAAGTGCCCCTTTTCCTTTCATAACAATGAGCACTCGGGGATCAAGATGCTTTACTGATATATCAGCCCAACAAATTTGATATAATGCACACAGAAAAGTAGCGTAAATTAAACCTGAAATTTACGCCCGTCCCCGAGTTGGGCGGAGTTCAATTCTGGTGCAAAGGACCTCCCGCATCGTACCAGAATTATTAAGAGGCCAATGCCTGTTCTGAATTCTGTCAATAATAAGACTGGGGCATGATGCGCTCTAAATATGCACGATCTCTACAAATTATGTGCCAAATTTTTGCTTTTATCACTACTAAAAACATCAAACTGGCGCATGGACTCCAAAAAGTTCACGTTACTTTTCACAGCAGGACTGAAGTCACATGAAACTAAAATTACGGCCTGCGTTGGTTGCTGTTGTATAAGGCTACATTCACACTTCCGGCTTGTGTTGAACAGCACACACTTCAAAAATTTCCATAGGCCACACTGCATACAACGGAGGCCATAAGAGGGTCCTTTTGGCCTCCAATGTGCTGGTATACGTTATAGATGCAAAGGACCAGAAACATAGGACTGCGCTTCACCCATTATGTTCAAGATAGCTTCATAAAACTTTATTGAGGTTCACAACACAACGCGTTTCGGGTCTTACCGACCCTTTCTCAAGTGTACAAGAACTTATGCCGTCGGTTGGACGGTGTACGTTATTTATTCCATGACATATGGTTACGGTATGACGTGATGGTAGTGGAAACTTACAGACCCCATGTTCTTCGGCTGAGATTGACAATACAGTAGAATAAGAATTTTTTGAAATTTCTGATGCCCTCTAGACTCCATATATAAAAAGGTCCAGACGATGTCAGAATCAGAGGGGGTATGGGTTTATGGGTCTTCATTTTCCGACACATGTTTTTAGTTGGACTTCCCCTTTAAGTACGGTATTTTTGACCTCCGAGATACTAAACATAACAGTGCTCTGCAATACACAGAGTAGATGTTGTGTCCTGTAATCCTAGACAGAGTCCAAAAAGGCACATTTCTGTGTGTGAACTACGGCCTACGGGAAGACGGAGGTTAATTTGATTGTAATTAGCCGTTTCCACTTCTGAGCCAAAATTCCTGACACTGGACAGAAACTGGTTGACGGAGAAATGAAGAAAAATGACAGTGAAGCAGAATTTGATACCTCCCCTTACAATGTGCGGCTCTGTTCTATCCTCCCTTTTCCTATCGACGCTCCCTAAAATTACAAATTGATGTTCTGGGCAAGAGATGAGAAATTCTACTAAGTAAATGGACGGGGAATTAAAAAATCTCAAATAATTCGGCATCGAGTAGTTCTCAAAGTCAGAAGAAGAAGAAGGAGAAAATTTAAAGGGCAACTCCACCCAAAAATAGGGATGCCAAAGCATACATGGACCTATACAAGACTACGGCAGCTCAAAAATAGTCCAGATTTTTTTAAGGTCCTGGAATAGGAGCTTAATAAGTCAAGAGAATACGTCTCAACCAGAGGATCCTTTGGTGGGCCCAGCTTTAAAGACGGTAACAGGTACAGGGGTCCAGTAGAAGATGGTAGATGGGCCCCTAGAATCATGTTCTGTGGGCCCAATGGATAAAGGAGTCCATTGGCTGCAACCCCTAGGTCATTGGCAAAGTCGCTCACCATTGATATGAAAGGGCAAAAATAAAATATTTCCAAAAACAAAAAAAATCTAAAATGTTTCCATATGCTGCAATCTAAACCTTGCAAAACATGGGAGTTGTTTCCCATCAGCTTTCATGAGAAATGTAAGTGGAATCCGGGCCAGTTGTCAAATTCCAATTGGAAGAGGGGGTGTCATGTGATACATCTCACAGACTGACAACTTGAAGGGTGATTGAAATTTTATTTTGTGAAATTTACATGGCAACTTGTATCATGTATTCCCTGAGGCGAGAGAGGGGCTTACAACAACAACTGTGATATTCCATAGTCTGCAGCTAAAGGTAAGTCACCAATTCGGGACCCCCAATCATTTAGCTGGAGTTTCGAGTGGCTACAAAGGCATCTCTGGAGGACTGTGACCCATGTAATTCCTCAAATCCCCTGTGGTGGTGCTGCAGGGAAACAGAACACTTGCCGATCAATGCAATACTGATCAGCTTACTTTTAGGAAATATTTCAAACAAAAAGGAAGGAAATCGCCTAGAAAGAGTTTTTCAGTCAAGCTGGAAAACTCATGGAGGACTGGGCTATTCCTGTTCCTCCGATGGCTACGCCCGTCAGGCTGGAAGTGAAGCTGCACCGGCGACTATTGCGGCCAGTTGAGTCCCAATAATGTATTAGCAGTTACCCAACAGATGACCACTAGGGCTCGAGATTGGCTGCTTCACTTCGGCCCCGACCAGTGCGGACAGGGAAAGGATCGAGGAACCCAATACTGCAATGGAAGACTGGAAGTATGTGGTTAGCCCTTCTTTTTTTATTTTCCCCGACCCACGGCCTTCCCCTTTAAGACTGTAAGCCAATTTCTGTGTTATAGTGGAACTAATTTTCGCTTCTTTCATTCTTCAATAAAACAAACCACAAAGAAATTGACTTCTAGGGTACAACTACTACAGTGACCCCCGGGCTGTGGAGTCGGAGTGGGGCCCAGTTTTGGGTGGAGTTAGTGGTTAGCCCTACCAAATTTACAGCCCTGACCCCAAGGCAACATCCGCCTCTAGTACTACACATTCCAAACAGATGTAGCAGAGCTGCATTGGTCTATTTATACCCCCATAGACTGCACCAATCTCCGCTATTCCACAGTACGAGGCTCGATACACAAACATCGGAATATTCTGTCACATAAGTTCACGGCACATTCACAACATATTGAAGTATGTTATTCCTTGTAGTTGGCAAGTGGTTATCATAAGCGGCTCCAAAATATCTCCAAATTTATAGTCCCAGCACCTCTTCACGCTCCAGTGCAAGTGGCCAAAATACATGTGAGAAGCGCTTTCTATCCAAGATTACGGGCTTGTTCACATACTGACTTTTCCATCTGGATATCAGGCCTTGTACCCACATGAATATCACATGTAAAGGCTCAGTAGTGAGGTAATGGGACACAACGAAACGTTAGTGGCGCAACTTTTACCCCCTTTTATTTAGCGATTTCTATTGCTCCTACAACAACTAGCGTTTTAGCAACCCCACCGGGGGGGAAATCAAGAAAATCAAAAGTGTTGTGGGGAGTTGTGTGCTACAATACTGTGTAAGCGGCCATTTTCTTGTGGCCGGTGGGCATGCGCAGTCGGCTTAGCCCTAGGCCTAGAAGTTTGAAGCCAGCGCCGGAGGAAGACGCGTGAAGAGGACGTTCCTGAAAAAGATGGAGGCGGCGCTGAAGAGTTCTCTCGCAGCATTGGGGACGCCTCCAGTGCTGTTTGAGCGCTGAGGACCGCCCCCAGTGCTGCGAGAGAACTCATTTGCATACCGACAAAATCCAGGATCTATACCAAATGGCGGCGCGGAGAAGACATCTAAAGGTAGGAGATGAATAGCCTTTCTTAAGGCTATTCCTATGTGTTACTGAGGAAAAATTGAGTTTTAATGATAGGATTCCTTTAAGATCATTTATTCCAGTTTACGGACGCAATCGCTGAAATCTATGCAGTTACAAGCTGGTGAACATTCTAGAGTAGGTGCGAGGCCCAGCGGGGGAGGGGTCTCGTTTATGAAGAGGCGTGCGACTAGTCAGAAATGTTGTGGCTGTTCGGTCGGTGCCAGGGCTATGAAGACTGGCGTTCAATATGGCAGTCTTCATAAATATCTACCTACGTGCTCAATTCTATCAGTCAGTGCCATAGGCTTTGGAAGGGGCAGGCAACATGCTTGAGGCTAGAACACCCCTTTAAGGGTTGCAAAGGTACCCACTAGTTGATTAATTAAAGGGGATGTCCTCTATTCATAGAATAGAAGATAAATTGCTGATCTGTGAGGTTCGTCTGCTGAAACCCCCACCCATCCTGAGTATGTGGGGTGTTTTGTTCAGGTTATGAATATAGTGGTGGCACCCCCGCTTTGTAACTCTGGTGTTCTCACTGAACCCCACCGATGAGCAATTTATCCTCTATCCTAATAATATCCATTTTTATTATAATACATTATTAACATTCTAATGTTTCATGGTACAACCCCTTTAAGAAGCCCATATACAAAGTCTCATACTGCTCGTAGCTCAGGTAGATACCACTGTATCCAGCCTAGACAATGCTCTGCGAGCTAAACAGCTGCAACTCCAGACTGATCCACTGCACCAAACCTTGAATTCTCAATTATAGACTTGATCAGGTCCCAACTAAAATGATATCATGATCTATAGAGGTTTATACACAATACAATACACAGTAATCACAATACAATATGGCCGCCTACACTCTACTAGGGCAAAAGTCAAACTTTCTGCGCAGGGAGACATTTCCGTGAGGTTGTCGCTCGTCTGCTGAGCCGTCGGAGGCTTTCCTATAGCCCCAGGCACACGGGGAAGCTGCTTTACTTTAAGACGTTACATAAGCCCTACAGACCCTGCCGTCCTGTCCTATGTGAAGACCCGGCGCAGAGGCGGCTCTGCTCTCTCCTGGTACTGCTTTACTGCTCCCAGCTGGGAGATCTGCAGCTCTTTCCTTCAATGCACATTTACACATAGTTCACATTCCACCCTAAAGTTACCATGGCGAAAACTCTGCTGGATAAAACGGTTCGTACGTTTGTGGGGTTTTTTCTTTTCAGAAAGAAAAAAAACGTAAAAAAATAAAAAGTTTTAAGGCGTTTATAGTCGCTCTATAAATCGTAGCACGATACAAAGTTCTGCAAGTTTCTAAAATACCCCGAGCTTCTAGTCCTCCCTATGTTCAAGATCTCTGTTGGACTGTGTTCACATCTGCATCGGAGTCTGGCAGATATCATGGACGAAAAAGTCCTGCAAACCGGAACTTTTTGTATGACAGAAGCGGACACCTGACGGACCCCATTTTAGTCAATGTAGTCACTTGGGATCCTTTGCTGTTCTGCAACAGACTGGTAGAACGGACACATTGCCTTAAAGGGATTCTACCATTAAAATCGAATATTTTCTCGCTAACATGTAGGAATAGCCTTAAGAAAGGCGATTCGTCTCCTACCTTTAGATGTCTTCTCCGTAGAAATCCCGGTTTTCGCCGGTATACAAATGAGTTCTCTCGCAGCACTGGGGGCGGGCCCTAGTGCTCAAACAGCACTGGGGGGCGGTCCCCAATGCTGCGAGAGAACTCTCCAGCGCCGCCTCCATCTTCTTCAGGAACGGGCTCTTCACGCGTCTTCTTCAAACTTCTAGGCCTTGGGCAGCCGACTGTGCATGCCTGTCGGCCACAAGAAAATGGCTGCTTACAAAACTGTGTAAGCAGCCATTTTCTTATAGCCGGCGGGCATGCACAGTCGGCTTTGCCCTAGGCCCGAGGCCTAGAAGTTTGAAGCCAGCGCCAGAAGAAGACGTGTGAAGAGGCTGTTCCAGAAGAAGATGGAGGTGGCGCTGGAGAGTTCTCTCGCAGCTTTGGGATGCTCCCAGTGCTGTTTGAGCGTTGAGGACCGCCCCCAGTGCTGCGAGAGAACTCATTTGCATACCAAATTAAACTGGGATTTATACCAAATGGCAGGCTGAAGAAGACATCTAAAGGTAGGAGACGAATCGCCTTTCTTAAGGCTATTCCGACGTGTTAGGGACATAAAATTGAGTTTTAATGATAGGATCCCTTTAAATCTACAGAATGTACATTTTTTCAATGCTTTTTTTGCTGTGGATTTTAAAATGCATAGGGTGAAATCGAGGGGAAATTTGCAACAAAATCTGCATGAAATACTACGGCAACACGACAACTCTGGCCGCAACCACAGATCATTGCGTCACCCTGCGATGTCAAGAGTACCAAGAATTCTAGTCATGAAAACATGGAACACTGCGGAACGTTTTTGTGACTAGAAGTTGTAGTTTCAGGACTCTTGGGGTCACAAGGCGACTCCATTCGCTGCCATTGAAGAAGGAGTCGCAAGGTGAGACAGCAATCTTCGGGCAGCTGCGGAGAAAGTTGCCGTGTAACCCTGCAAACTGATAGTAGGTTCACACTAGCGCCAGCCTATCCGTTGTTCTGATCCATTCGAGGAACTGAACAACGGATAGGCAGACCACTGCAAATGCACTCAGTCTACGTTTGGGGTTTCCATCCCCGAGTCCGCCTTTTTTTGGTGCAAACCCAGCGGACCCCATTATAGTCTATGGGGTCCGCGGGTTTCCACAGGTGAACGCTTTTCTAAGTGGATTAGGTTTCCGTCCCCAACAAGAGATCCTGACAAAGGTGAGGGGTGGAAACGTAAAGGGGGTCCCGGAGTTATAAGCCCCTGTCCCACAAGTCACAATTTTTGGTATAAAATTAGCCAACTTTCTCCTCCCACTTTCTTTCACAGGGACATCAGCAGTTTTGGCCATCGACTACTTATATACCAGTCACTAAGATACTTAGCAACTTTTTAGGTCCCAGACCAAGCCGTTCCTCTCTTGGTGGCCCATTAGGCACCACTGTCTGGTAAAAAAAAAATTGGGATTTTGGCAAGTCCAACATCTTACCATAGGAAAAGTCTCGCTCATCAGGGCGACCTAACACAAGAGACTGGCCTTGCTGTCCAATCAGAGCTCAGCTTACAGTTCTGAAACTGCTCTGCAAAAATGAAAGCTATGCTATGATTGGCTGCTATGGGAAACAAGGCCTATTTTGATCATTGAAGCCTAGATTTATTTAGAAATTTTGATTTCTGGACCACTAGAATATTAGGATGGCTCTTACAATTTAAAGTGTTTGTATACCCCTGCTGTAAATCTTCACTAGGGGGCACACTTGCACCCATTGATTCTTAGTAATCAGATAGATTGAAAGTAGCCATCCGCTTATGGCCTCCTAGATTGTGAGCCCCAAATGAAGTCACATGGGTCACTACTTCTGACAGGAAGTGTTACTTAGTGGTCAAGGCGGCCGAGATCAATACTTCTGACTGGCACCTTGCCTGACAATTTAGCTGACGCAATGGCATCAACTATTTCAGCCTTTACACAAATGGTCAAATCTGGAGGCAGCCTGCCCAAAAGCTGACGGAGACATATCTTACCCCCCCCCCCTTCATTTACATGAAAGTCAGTCACACTGACGGGCACCTTCTGGGCACCCTGGCATACATACTGTCCATATGGGGGACACTGACTTGTCACGCACCTCTCCCCATATCTGAATTTCCAAAATGAGCAATAGCAGGAAATAAACAGGAAGTCATAGGCGACTATCACACTGCCAGGAGGGTGGGGGTCTATCGCTAGAAGAAATGTTCCCAAAATACGGAATATTACCAGCTACAAAGCCGACATTATAGTATGACGTGTACACAGCGGACTGGCACAGTCACTAGGGTGGCACCAAGCTATTATAGGGGTCCTATTGATGGTCGCAGTGGCTTCTGTGTGGCTTTGCAACTTTTCCGAGGCTTGTAGTGTCTATTTATGTCTACAGCCTGGTTTCTGCCATGCCCACTGCAAAATGGACACCAATTCCTGTCCTACAGAAATCAATGGCAAATATCCTGCTACATTAACCACAGGAGCAAATAAGACACGTCACGCCAAACTGGTGCCACACAGACCCAATGTCCCACTGGCACGTATTTGGCAGCCTGGTGTATTCTGACTTCAGATGTCGTGCGCCATGTCCATTGCCAACCCAGTCCGTGGAGATGACTATCCCAAAACCTTGTGCCATAGAAAACATGTCAAACCAAAGTTGTGCCACATAGATCCAGCGTCACACTGGCACGTATCTGGTGTATTGCTAGGTCACATGTCGGGAGCCATGTCCATTGCCAACTTTTCCTTGGACATGACTGTCCCGTAACATATGATTTATAGTGATATGGGAGCAACTAAGACATGTCGTGCCAAAGTTGTGCCACTCATAGGTCTGGCTGCCTAGTGTATTGCAACTTCAGATATCGAGTGCCATGTCCATTGCCAATCTGGGTCCTTGTATGTGACTGTCCTAAAACACTGTGGCACAGAAGAGGTTACAGATTTATACTGGAAAGGGAGAAACATGTTGTGCCACAGTATGACATAGATCTGGCAGCACTTCAGAAGGCGGGTGCCATGTCTGTTGCCAACCTGGCCCTTGGACATGACTGTCCCATAATACTGTGGAATATAAGGGGTTACTGATGGGGGCGACTAAGATGTTGCTCCAAAGGTGTGTTAGACAGTCCCAGTGGTGTGTACCTGTTACCCTGATGTGCCAGTGGGATATATATGGCAGCCTGTCAGATGTCGTGTGCCATGTCCATTGCCAACCTAGTCCTGGCAGCATAGCGTAAAAGAGATTACCCTCAACTGCAACTCCTGGCAGACACGTCTATTATGTAACTCAATGTCAGACTTTTTGCAGCAGAATTTTTTCCTCTACCCCCTAGTTTGCAGAATCAATAGAGGGCACGGTTATTGATAAGTGGGGCGCCCTAGCCCTAAAGGGTTAAATATGGTTGTCGTTCCATCAGCCTACATTGTAACAGGCGTTGAGAATAACACACATCACCCCCGAACACAATAGCAAAGAGTTGGAAAAAAGTTTTACAAAGTTTCTAAAAAGTTTGTGGTTGGCATGCGGGTGAGGTGATCCCAGTGAGGGCACTGGGGTAGGGGGGTGCAGAGGTTTTAGCAGGCTGGGGTATACTCACAGCACTGTCACACTGGCAGGGACAGTCTCCAGGTCCAGCAGCCCTGCACCAGAGCAGTTCACCAGGCAAGCAGAGTCGTTGGCACAGGTACAGTTACCCGGGCATGGCTGGCACCATCCCGCTGCTGCCCCCGATCCGAGCCCCAGCAAGAGCCCAGCAGCAAAAAGGAAGAAGAGGGGGCAGAGCTGCAGTCCCAGCACAGGGGGGGAGGCGCCATCTTTTCTTCTTAGGGCTTCAGCCTGGGCATTTCCAAAATGCATAGCTTACTCACATCGCATGGGATCCCCTGCTGCCCCCCACAGCATGCAAGACTGGAGAAAGCCCCGATCCCGAGCCCCGGAGTCCTGGTCCCAGCTCAGTGCAGGCAGCGCTCATCCAAGCCGCCTCTGTGTGTGGGTCGCTCTGCCTTTCTCTGTCCTGTAGGGGAGGGAGTATGCAGTACTGCATGGGGAACGCTAGATGGCGCTGGAGAGAGTGGATCTTGGAATTCCAGCAGCATCCTGCTGTCATTCCACTTCGCTCCGCTAGAGGGCGCTACGAATAACTCTTCTTTTGTTCAATGACAGACTACATCATATCCTTAATAACTGGGAGCCATGCAGGACTGCTTATTTATTGCCTTATTTGACTTTTGGTTTCTGCTAAGCCCAGAAACACCTATTAATGACATAACAGGATGAAATATTATCCCACCATGACACCTCTCCTAAGCCAGGAGACTCCATTCTGATGAAAATCTTCGCTTCTTCCCTTTTATTGCTTGTATCTGTTCATTATGAGTCTTCTGGACCTCCTACCTTGCAATACCATAGCTAGCAGGCAGGGGGTCCTAGTGTGGCATGTGCTCTGGGTGCCTAGGGGGAGTAACTACAATGCACTATATCCCCTGGCGGGGGCATTTAGACTAAAGCAAAGCTCCTGGGCCCTAAATGCAACATTTTAATGGGGCTCTGACCTACCTAATGGTTGAGGGGCCTTTGGGGCCCCAGATGAACCAGGTCTCATCGCTACACCAGTCTTCTAGATTAAAGTTTCTGCACTCTAAAGTTAAATCTGTACTGGGGTCGCTTAAAGGGGATGTCCAGGAGTGTGATATTGATCATATGTCCTTAGGGTAGGTCATCAGTATCAGATTAGAGGGGTCTGACACTTGGAAACCCACGGATCAGCTTATTGAAGGGGTTGCAGACTCTGTACTGCTTACCAAGCACAGCGCCATCCGTTGTATAGTGGCTGTGCTTGGCATTGCAGCTCAGTTCCATTCATTTAAATAGGAGCTTACCAAAACTCCACCATTGGTGATCATTCTGGGTGGACTTTGCCAATCTTATACTGATGGGCTATCCTAGCCATAGCCTGGAAAACCCCATTAACCATTACATACCAAGGTTACACTTCTGTGTTATTCCATGTCATAGGGATCTATAGGCCTCTGCATCCGCTATTAGGACCGAACCATATCTATGGGGTATGACATTTACTGACCCTTATGAAAGTGACATGTATAGTACGATAGAGGTCCCAAAATGCAACAAATGAAATGCAAAAAAAAAAAAAGGAAAACAAATGAAGGAGGGAGACAGATCGCAGGGCTGAGCTATAACTCCCCACATCGATCACATAATATTAGTGTGTACTACAGTCACATTATCAGATCCAATACATTCCTATGGAGTGCGAGGTGTATGATGTCAGGCCGATCCCATTGATTATACAGTCCCGGACTCTCAGACTTCAGCTCTTAGTTCATATTTCAGCAGGCTACATACCAGACAGGAAAAGTCATGTAAAAAAATAATTCACTACCACCTTTATGGCCAAATCCTTGTATTATCCTTTGTTAGTTGTTACGCAACCCCAATTTGGGACTTTAAGGCGCACCATTAAAGATAGTGGGGGGTATCCAGTCCAAATATTATAAGTGCCGGCGGAAGAAGCCCTGAAATTATTAAAGGGGACCTTTCACCAGGTCTGAAAAGCCCAATGACATAGAAGATCTGGCTGGCGCTGTCACCCTGAGCATTTTAGTGTTTGTTTATCCAAAGCTGTTCAGCTATTCCACAGATATAAGCCTTTTTAGTGTTGATGTACATTAGAGTTTGAGGTAACACTGCAAGATATACAGAGACCGACCCAAGAGAAACCACAGCGTTACTGCCCACCAGTATACCCTCATTTACATAACAGGGCATATAGCTTTGGAATAGCTGAACGGATTTGAATAATTCTAAAAAAATAAAATCTCAGGTTGACAGATAGTTATAGAGCTTCTCAGATCTGACGACAGGTCCTCCTTAAGATGCTCCAGCCTCTTAATAATCCTGATAAGAGCAGCAAGAAACATAGCTCCCTGATAAAACGTACTACAAAGTATTTTAGAATCCTGTAGTATTATGCAACGTGTATCGAAATGGAAGGCTATCCTGCTGGCAGGTTCCCCTAAAATTCAGGGCTCTTCTTGTTGCCTCCAGTTCTTCTAGTACTAGTAAACCTCAGGAGTAAGTACAGACATCTTGGCAGGTTAATGATGACGTGACAAGGACAGAGGTGACTGAGCTGCTGCACAATCCCGGAGCCGATCAGTCATTAACCAGCCCAGAACTACCTTGTCAGTGCAGATTCTGTGCCAGTTATACATTCACTTCCATGTCATATGAGCCATCCATTCATTCCTCTGGTAAGGAGTGTAATGCAAACACAGCCTCAGATCCTCCTCCCCAACATCTATAGGCCGCTTACCAAATCATATTCCATTATCAATCACCT
This sequence comes from Leptodactylus fuscus, assembly GCF_031893055.1. Classification (NCBI taxonomy): domain Eukaryota; kingdom Metazoa; phylum Chordata; class Amphibia; order Anura; family Leptodactylidae; genus Leptodactylus; species Leptodactylus fuscus. The sequence continues at coordinate 12,586,623 of NC_134272.1, read as the reverse complement.
TCTTTGCTCTTAAAGGGATATACCATGAACATAGCCATATGTAAATGTGCAGACAATAACCTGACCACAATAAGGACATCATGGCTGGTTATCAGGAGAACACTACATGTATGAGAAGATAACCTGACCACAATAAGGACATCATGGCTGGTTATCAGGAGGACACTACATGTATGAGAAGATAACCTGACCACAATAAGGACATCATGGCTGGTTATCAGGAGGACACTACATGTATGAGAAGATAACCTGACCACAATAAGGACATCATGGCTGGTTATCAGGAGGACACTACATGTATGAGAAGATAACCTGACCACAATAAGGACATCATGGCTGGTTATCAGGAGGACACTACATGTATGAGAAGATAACCTGACCACAATAAGGACATCATGGCTGGTTATCAGGAGGACACTACATGTATGAGAAGATAACCTGACCACAATAAGGACATCATGGCTGGTTATCAGGAGGACACTACATGTATGAGAAGATAACCCGACCACAATAAGGACATCATGGCTGGTTATCAGGAGGACACTACATGTATGAGAAGATAACCCGACCACAATAAGGACATCATGGCTGGTTATCAGGAGGACACTACATGTATGAGGACATAATCTGACCACAATAAGGACATCATGGCTGGTTATCAGGGGGACACTACATGTATGAGAAGATAACCCGACCACAATAAGGACATCATGGCTGGTTATCAGGAGGACACTACATGTATGAGAAGATAACCTGACCACAATAAGGACATCGCTATCATCCCATCCACTTTGCAGTAACTGTAAAATGCCACGTTTTTTTCCGCAGTGTATCTGCAGTGGCGAAACTGTGACTCTGACACCACGTGGGGTCCCGGCCTCAAAAAGAAAATTTAAAAACAATTAAGATAAAACCAATCTTTCTCCATGTCCATTATACTACATTAACATCTGCATTTCGATTTTTATGGTCCTGGTCCATCGGAGAACCAGAGGAACGGAAAAAGGGACAACGGATCCCAAACACGACAGATATGTTTTTTATCTTAAATCTCAATACAAAAAACTTGTGCTTTCTGCACTTCTTTGTCCAGTAATTTTTGACAGATCTGCAACGTAGATGTGAACATGGCCCGAGAAAGTGACTTATTGTCAGGTTTCTTGTGTGTGACATGGAGGTTATTCTTTCTTGTAGATCTATATACAGTAGAAGGTGAAATATTGGAGTTCTGTGCATGTGCTGACATCTAGTGGGCAGAAAGGCGACAAATCAGACTGGTTAGAAAAAAAAACTTTTAGGGCTAGTTCACACGTGAACTGCCCGCGCGGGTTTTGACACAGAGAGAGACGCGGCGAGCCGCGTCTCTCTCTTGTCAAAACCCGCCCGCCGCGACCATCGCTGTCGCGGCTTAACCCTCTGCTGTCGGCTCAAATGAATGAGCCGACATAGGAGGGAGCTGCGGGGGGCGGAAGCCGCGCGACTGAGACAGCGCGGCTTCCGCCTGAAGAAAGGACATGTCCTTTCTTTTCTCCGCTAGCAGCAGCTCGCCGCTAGCGGAGAACAGAAGCCCGGCGGTCTCCATAGACCACCATTATAAGGGGAGGTTTTGGACGCGAAATCCGCTGTCAAAAACCTCCCCTTATACTCACGTGTGAACTAGCCCTTATAGTCTGCAGTGAAATGAATGTTATCTCGTAGTAGCAGCGAGGCAGGTGAAGGGTCTGTTCACATGTGTTGGATACAACAATGGTTTTGGCACAAGATGGCATCCGATTGGCTAATGTAAATGGTGTATATTATTGTCTGCAGAAAAAAAAATCATCCGCAAAGAAAATTAGGCGCTTCATTCTTCTTGTGGATTGTGCACAGAAAAGCAGCAGATTAGACCCCTGGAAGGACAATAGAGAAATCAGTACTGGCGGGACAAGATAAGCGGCGCTCACCCTGACAATAGCACAGGAAAGTGAAAGGCATGGCCGTGTACTGGGGGATGCGAATGTCTCTATGTAGGGGAGGTAGGCAGGATTTAGGAGCTGTGTATGGAGCATTGGGTGCCCGAACTTGCTGGTTTTGGTAAAATCAGGTACCTAATATGTGCTGACCCTTTGGATAGGGGGATATATCACCACCAGGGGAGTCTGGCAGCAGCTTATTCTCAGTTCCCCATTTAAAACACATGCATTCCTGAACTAGCCAGGTGTGCATGTGTGAAAGGAATAGCTGACAGTTCCTGTATGTCCAGTTTATATGGGTTTTCCTATCTCAGACATCTAAGTCCAGGGGCTTCTTTTAAGGATCAAGGTCCCTGGTGCAAAAGCTCAGATATGGCCCCCTGCACAGATTATGTACACAACCATCAGTCACGTCCTATTCATACATTTTAGCACCATTTCCCTTTCCTTCTCTATCTGGGCACAGACCACCATGATGACTTCACAACATGTCTGTGCACAGAAGCTTCCCATCATTCCAAGACCTTGTTGGTGCCCCCCACATAGTAACCATAACCCCTTTTGGGCCACTGAATCCCTCCTTGACTATATGCCGCTGGCCAACTGCTGCTTTTGACATTAAAGGATAATCCTCTCCTTTCTGACAGTGGCAGGCTGTGTATCATAAATCCTCTGTCTCCAGCGCACCAGAGGGCAGGGGGAATACATTTACACTCCATTGACTGTGGCCATCAAAGGGAATCAGGAAGGAGATCAAATAAGATTACAGGGGGCAGATACACCAAGTCCTTGATGTTGCCCCACAAAAAAAGTTGGAGGCCAACGCACCATTGGGGAATCTTTTTTTTTCGGTGTGGCCAATCCAGCGTCCTCGTAGAGATTATGTGTGGCAGATCTTCCTCTATATGTAGGGTATGCCATTCCTTTAACATATCCAGGTAGGAGTGGCCAGTGACAAAACAAGGCTTTCATCCGGGTCATTGCACTGAACATGATTGCTTTGGGTCCCTCATGTGCGCGGTAGCTCTTGCCATTGAAACGACGTAGAAACCAATCATCCCTGCAAGTTAATTGCAAAAGTCACAGCGTTTTGCTTTGTTATCTGGCTTCAGTCCTGAAGAAGATGTCACCTGTAAGGCTTACAATACAGACATTTTCACAAGTTGCTCCATACCGTGGTTTGTTGCAACGATAGCTCCATACTAGTTAACCTGGTTGGCTGGATCTGCTTTTGCACCAGCGTTTTAATCGCCCTGTATATATATATCCAACTATAGTGTAACGTCTCTTTAAATCTTATCTCCTGCAGATTTTATAATTGGGGCCATGGCACTGCTTATAGAATGCGATAAACCGTTTTATCTCAGGCACGATTATGGTCACTTCTCCGCACCTGTCGCCGGTTCTGGCGACTTTGATGCATCACCACTAAAATTTTCCTTTAATAGAGGAGCTGGGAGGTGACAGTCCTGATAAGGACATCTGGCTGCAAGATGTATGAGCAGACGTCACACTTGCAGCAGATAGTCCTGAGTGAATTTTGCTCACATCCAGTCAACGCCACACGGAAGCTTAAGTGAGTAGAAAAAAAATATCTGAGCTGTCAAACAGCGAGACGTATGATCCTCGCAGGACCACTAAGACATTCTCCAACACCAGTGTTACTTAACTCACTCCAAAATGCTGCTCTTGTCTTAAAGAAATGCTGCAATATGGCATATGTGATGGCTCTCCGCCTATCTAGCCAAGCCCTGGGGGCCGCCATTATTTAGCGTAAACCATCAGCCTTGTGAGGATTTATAAATGGCTGTCCTTCAATCGTTCCTACATTAGATGCACCCTTGATCTTGTACATGGGGCCTTAGGCCTCTTGCATATAAACATTGAAAATAATTGGATATTAAAGGTGTTGTGCCTTTAAGGACACCTATCTGCTATTCATAGGAAGGGTATACGTGTGCGATCGCTGGTCGTCTGTCTGTCTTGGGCAGGGGGGACCTGTATACAGTGCAGCATGTCATATACATCAGTGGTTCTTAGCCATGGTGTGTACTCCTGGGGATGTACCCCCTGCATACCGCATGGGGGCAGCATGGTGGCTGAATGATTAGCACCGCAGCCTTGCAGCACTGGAGTCCTGGGTTTGAACCAGTGGCATAACTACCGCCGTAGCAGCAGAGGCAGCTGCCACAGGGCCTGGGACATTAGGGGCCCAGTGACGGCCACTACCGCTGCATTTTTTTTTTTTTTAATAGGCCGTTACCGGCTGGAGTTAGTCCAGCCGGTAACGGGCCCCATATACTCACTGAACCTGGCAGTAAGTGATGGCGCGGGCCCCACCAGCACTATTATACTCGGGGGGGTTTTCGGACCCCCGAGTATAACGATCAGAGGTCGGGGAGAAGTAAGATAACATAAAAAACTGTGTTACTTACCTCTCCAGGCTCCGGGCAGGCTTCGGCCTACTTGTGTGACGTCATATGACCTGTGACGCAGGGCCCCGGTCACATGACGTCCCAGAAGATGGCCGACAGCGACGGAGAATGCAGGGGAATCGGGAGATAGGTAAGTAACAGTAGTTTATTATGTTTGTATCCCTCTGGGTCTCCGATTATTATACTCTGGGGTCATAATGGGACATAATACTGTGTGCAGGGGCCAGTATGGGCGGCGGCGTAAGGGTCAGTTGGTCGAGGTCTTCAGCGTTGGTCGGGGGGGGGGGGGGGATGTCAAAAGTTCGCCACGGGGCCCTGCCATTCCTAGATATGCCACTGATTTGAACCTGCCAAGGACAAGATCTGCAAGGAGTTTGTATGTTCTGCCCGTGTTTGTGTGGGTTTCCTCCCATACTCCAAAAGACATACTGATAGGGACTGTAGATTGTGAGCCCTATATGGGACAGTGACTGTCAATGTTTGTAAAGCGCTGCAGAATATGATGGCGCTATACATAAGAATAATAAGTAATAGTACCGCAGGTTGGGAATCACTGCTCTAGACTACCAGGACTATACCAGGCAAACTATCACTAACCACTCAAGCACCGCCACATTGGAAACCCCCCTATTTACCCTTCAGAATGTTCCTTTAAAATCCCCGCTAATATGAAACTCTGATAATCTGACTTTCATACATTTGACACGAGTCTATTCTATATAGGAAAATAAGATGCAGAACGTAGACAACAAAACAGCCCTGATCATATAGAGATCTGCAACCTGCAATTCAGCATTATTATCATGCAAACTTATGGAAAATCTGCAATACGCTGCTGTGCAAACAGAGACATGGAAAATCCATTTATTAGCTCCGTGCTGCTCCACAGAAAGGTACACTGACAATGGATAATAGAAGTGCAGATTCTGGAAATAGAGCTGTAGACGCTAATGTACAGCTGGCTTACATCCGTACTGTGATAATACATTATTAGTCAATGTGTGAGCTGACGCCATTACATCACCCGCGGTGGGGGGGGACTTGCTTTTAGTTCTAAGTAATAGGAAAATAAAAACATATATTAGGATTTAGTGCCGATGGCCATATTCTTTACTTTTAAGGCAGAAGCAGTAAAGTTTTCACGTATAGATGATCCTCCAGTCCAGAATCCAGGCTGATACGATGTGTTATGATGTACTTGTGCTATGGGGGTACAATAGTCGCAGTCGCCATCGGGCCCTGGACCATACTAAGTAGAGGCCCCATCACAGATTTTGTGCTTCAAGTTATGCCTATGCAGTGTAGTGTATAACATGTATGTGTAATATGATGGATAACATGTATGTATATGTCTCGTTTATTGGTGCGGGGCATCGTGTGGTCAGTGTTCTGAGACTTTCGGGTGGATGGATTGTGTTGCACAATGTTTCCTTGTAGATGCACCAGAGGGTTGCTGTGGTGTGACCTACTGATGTCAAGCGCAACCCCGGTTATCCAGGGTGGGAGATGATTCAGTATTTAAGGGCCATAAGGGGGCGAAATGAAGAGACATCTAGTAGCAGCAGGAGGTCCTCTCACTGCTAAAGGGTTGCTTGGAGAAGGAAACATCTATCGAGGCCAGGCCAACTTAATATCTCCTGCATCTAGACGTCAACCGGTTCCTCATACTTGCCAACTCTCCTGGAGGCTCCCGGACAAAGGAGTGACCTTCCGGACTCCCAGAAGAGTTGGCAAATCTTCTGGGCCTGGTGGAACGCTCCTGTATTTACTGGGCTAAGTCTACATGACTTGAGGACTTTATGGGACAGTCAGGTCTAAAAAGGGTTCTCGCTGAAACACTTTGTGCCCACGCCATAAGGGGTGTTTGCACATCAATGGGTGACACGCCATTCTCCCTGGTATCACTTGCCAAATGTTAATGATTATATGGTACAGGTATCTAGTCTGTAACATATGTCTGGTTTGTGGAAGCCTGGGCACCGATGTATAGTGTTTGCTGCCACAACCCCAGAGGCCTGTGCAATAGATGCTAACACAGCACTATATGTAATGTATTGTTCCAGTAAGGAGGAACGTCAGGTGTTGTGTGTCCGTTCTCCACTGGAGGAACTTCAGGTGACCTGCAGGACGCTGTGTCTGGGCGACAGCTCCATGAGGAGTGTGAGTATTATATTTCCACCGTTCTGGTGCCAGTCGCTGTACCCAGTGTCGGACTGGTGCACCTTGGGCGTACCTTGGGCCCACCATGAACGATGATGGTAAAGGGTCACTCTCTGTCTATACTAGACCTGTGCATGTGCATAGGATGTAGGATCTACTCATCTATATTATTAGTGAATCCTCCCATAAATAAAAGCCTCTGGCGTCAAGTGATGGCCCCAAAGGAACCTACGAATGGGCTTGTCTTTTCATCTTTCAGGGCCCATTATTACTATTATGTCTCAGGGCTTGGGCCCCGTGGAGGAATCTCTGGCACTCTGTTGGGACAGTCCAACCTTGTCGTTGCCTATTATAATGGGACCAACCAGTGCTGAACCGATCTCTTTGAAGGTCCTATAGCCACAACCAGGGAGGCATAAAGAGGGTGATCAATACAATTCATTGTATGGGGCCTGAATCAAGACTTTGGGGTCTCACCTGTAGATTTTGCACTGATGTCTTGTTGGATACTAGATGCAATAGAAATAATAGATGTTCATAGTCGCAGCTGATCACAGACATTCTCTCCAAAACAACCTTGACGCGGTAATTACATGTTTATGGCGCACCTCTCCTGCCAGAGCTGTTATATATACACAAATATTCCATCATCTAAAGCAGGCGGCAAATCTGAGTATGAGGAGGATGATGGGAGTGCAGACAGGACCTGGGCAGAGGATGGGAGCGCAGACAGGACCTGGGCAAAGTGGCCGAATGACTTAGATTGTCACTGGCTCCCCTATAAGGAAGAAAATGGGGTGAGTTATCAAAACTAACAGAAAGCAAACAGGGCAGAATCTGAACCAAACAGGGGGCAGAATCTGAACCAAACAGGGGAAGAATCTAAACCAAACAGGGGGCAGAATCTGAACCAAACAGGGGGCAGAATCTGAACCAAACAGGGGGAATAATCTGAACCAAACAGGGGGCAGAATCTGAACCAAATGGGGCAGAATCTGAACCAAACAGGGGGCAGAATCTGAACCAAACAGGGGGAAGAATCTGAACTAAACAGGGGCAGAATCTGAACTAAACAGGGGGCAGAATCTGAACCAAACAGGGGGCAGAATCTGAACTAAACCGGGGGCAGAATCTGAACCAAACAGGGGCAGAATCTGAACTAAACAGGGGAGGAATCTGAACCAAACAGGGGCAGAATCTGAACCAAACAGGGGCAGAATCTGAACCAAACAGGGGCAGAATCTGAACTAAACAGGGAAGGAATCTGAACCAAACAAGGGGAAGAATCTGAAGCAAATGGGGCAGAATCTGAACCACACAGGGGCAGAATCTGAACCAAACAGGGGGAAGAATCTGAACCAAACAGGGGGCAGAATCTGAACCAAACAGGGGGCAGAATCTGACTACTCCATTTCTCATTTGCAGCAGTGTCTATAAAATCTCACCCAATGTTTTCTGGTCAGAAGGAATGATCACTTATACAATATATAGGTGATTATGACTAGTATGGTGGGGGTCCGACCCCAACAAATTACTACAAACCAAGTAGACTGAACAATTGCGTTTGTCAAGAACACCCCATTAATAATCTCCATTAGTTCCTGTCCGTTCCCGATAACCTCTACAGACATCATTATAACTGCCCATTGTCTTTACAGCCTCCATAGAGATGCTCACCCAGCTTTTCCTGCCGACAGAATGACTAGCTGTGCTCTAATACGGGATTCAGTGTCGGAGCACCAAAGGATCCTCCGATGGCCCAGCTTCTAACATAATCCTGATCCTGTAGAAGATTTGAAGGGCACTATGGTCTATTTCCTAGGGGTTGTTGGGGGGTGGGTTCCCAGAATCATTTAACTGTCCAACACCGATGATACTGATGAACGTACAATATATAACTAAGACGGATTACCATTCAGGGGCGTGGAAAAGCTTGATCACTGAGGATGCATTCAGGCTACTACCGTCCTGTAGACCAGGTTTGGTTGCATGTTACTGCTTTTGGACCGTCTCCCTAGGATCCATCTTGGACTCAGCACAAGGTCAAATGGAAGTAGCCAAGCGAAAGGTAGAGATGGTGAAGATGGAAGGAACATTAGATTTGAGTCGGAGTATAAAAAATAAAGATAACAGCAGGAAACATGAATATACAGTATATATATATCTTAGAAAATGAGGGAGCAATAAAAATGATCTGAAGATTTACCACTTTTGAACAGCAGGGGGCAGTATTGAATTTATCAATTTAGCATCCAGTAATCTAGACTAGAGCAGGAGAGCCAAGGCTCCAAGTACTCATATACCGGAGGGCCTGAGGATATACCACCTATATACCAGTATACCACCTTCTAGGGCTGCACCGCGGGCACTTATTAAGGTTATATTATATGTCTGACATATCCCAAACCCATAAAAGAAACATGTAGCACATCCTGCATTATAGGGCTAAACTTGTCGGGCGGGGAAATATGGCGGACGTGTGAATATGGCCTAGTAGTGGAGAGTCCAAAGGAAGGGCCCCTTCTATGTAGTCATAGAAGATATGGAATAAGTACCGGTGATGTTCATTGTGCGCTGCCACCACCTGCTCAGGTATAACTGCGATATAACGGGTATGACCCTGGAACCTGATGCAGCCGTAACTCCAGATCTGACACTTGGAGATATTATTAACCCTATCATCATTCAGTAGAGGTAAGCTCGACTCTTGAGAAGATTTTGGCATTGGGGTTGTGGAGACCCTATTCACATATGTGAGATGCAAGACGACCGTAATTTTTTTTTCTCTTGTAGATTGTAAGCCCCATGTGGGGATCACAATGTACATTTTTCTTTCCCTATCAGTAGGTCTTTTGGAATATGGGAGGAAATCCACGCAAACACGGGGAGAACATAGAAACTCGTTGCAGATGTTGCCCTTGGCAGGATTCGAACCCAGGACTCCAGCACTGCAAAGCTACAGTGCTAACCATGATGACCATATTTGTCATTTCTACAGTCCCGTATACATGGGTGTAGCTTTCACAGGTCCGTGTAGGGGCCACACACTCGTGGTCCAGGCTCATTCATATGTATAGGTCCGTATAATACATGGACGCCATTCGTGTGCCGTCAGCTTTTCACGGATCTGCACATGACAGCCTTGTATACATGTAGCCTAAGGCTTTGTGTATATGGGGGACCTGCCAGGATGGTGGCCGTGGGCATTCAGGGACCCCCAGCATCACAGATCATGTCTGGGCTCGGGCCTATGGACTGTATTTCCTGTCCTACGCTCCCCTGAGGGTTTAGACATCACTCTTTGCAGACAATCCTCCTGTCACGGTCCCCTCCCCCCCGGATACGTTTTCGACACCATTAGGACCCCACTCTTTAAGCTGTGAATGGTCACCCGGTAATAGCAGAGTCCCTATCTAAAGTAACACAAGCACGTGGCGTCCTGCCCTACACACGGGGACGGTCATTGTACATATTCAGACATTGGGGAAAGCTGGGTGACTCTGGTATGGCGGCCATATTGGCATTGATTGATGATTGAGCAGGGCCCTCAGTCCCATTGTGTGAAATGATTCTCTTTGTAATGTATCTGTCTGTATTTTAACCCTACAAATTGTACACTGAACACTGTATAAGCAATGCCGCCCCTGCTACCTCTTGTGTCACCCTCTCTACCTCATAGATTGTAAGCTCTTTTGAGCAGGGCCCTCAGTCCCATTGTGTGAAATGACGTTCTTTGTTATGTATGTCTGTATCTGAACCCTATAAATTGTACAGCGCTGCGGAATATGTTGGCGCTATATAAATAAAATGTATTATTATTATTATTATATTTGTATTGATGGGGTTTGTCATCTCCTCCCCAGCAGACATGTCAGAGCTGCTGCTCTTCTGCCTGCACATTGCTAGTGAGGGGTTACAGGAGGAGCAGAGGGAGGGACAGGGCTGACAGGAGGAGCAGAGGGAGGGACAGGGCTGAGGTAAATGACACACACAAGATTGCAATGCAAGGGATCAAGCAGCAACATCTGTCCGGGCTCATTTACATATCCCCGCCCACACTCTTTGATGATTGGCTGGTCAGTTCCCTTTCCCTCTTGTTGTCAATGCGTGACAGCTCTGATTGGCTACAGCTCCTGTCAGTCACGCTGACGCTCCGCCTCCGCTCACTGGCAGATACCGGCGCCTGAGAGGTGAGAGGAAGCGGCGGCGGTGTGAGGGGACAGAAGCATCCCGGGACCGGGAGCAGAACCGAGCCCAGGACACGGGGATTCATCATCAGTACTGGGGGGCAGCACTGTGAGGAAGAATACAGTACTGGGGTACAGGGCTGGGTATAGGCTTCTATTATCGGGGTGCCTTCATAGTACACTAGTCACTGTTATAGGAAGTCTGTATTGGGGTGCACTGCTGGCTATTGGGGGTCAGTATAGCCAGTTTGGGGGTGCACTGTTTTGTATAGCTAGTGTTGGGGTGTGGTGACTGGTATTGGGGTTCACCAGTGACAGTTTTGGGGTGTAGTGACGGATACTAGGGTATATAGCCAATATTGGGGTGTACTATTGGGTTTGGGGGGGTCACTCTAGCCAATTTTGGGGTGCATTGCCTGATATTGGGTGTGTAGTGTCTAATATTGGGGTGTATAGCCAGTTTTGGGGTGCAGGTGGGGGTGAGGACTAGTATATTTTGCACCACTTAGTATTTGGGTCCAGGACTAAAGAGTGAAATTATTGGGGTGCAAAGTAGTGAGACAATATTAGGGTGCTTGGATAATATTAGGGCGTATTCCCTCGGTCTAGGGAGCGGTATATATTAGTACCCTGTTGCATTAAGGTGCAAACTATATTACCCTATTAGATTAGGGGGCTTTATAGGGGGCACCCTAGATTATTTAGGGTGTAGGGGGTGACACTGTGTTTGCAGGTGATCATGTGACTTGGGGTGAGAGTTCCCGGATACATAGAGGGGGATAAGAGACATCCAGAGAGCGCAGATCAAGGGCAACAAGCGACGGAAGGAAGAGAGTCAGGAGAACAGGTTGTAAAGATCCGAGAGACATCACAGAGAACCAGAAGAGACATCAGCTGTCAGCAGGCAGAGACAGCGCAGTGAGTGACAGCAGCTGAGGAGGGGGCCAGCAGGGACCGCTGAGGTTAGACGTACAGATAGGAGCAGACAGGAGCCAGCACCATCTCAGGGGGCCGCCAGAAGAAGGATTCTGAAGGCAAGGAGTCTTCAAGAAGAAGCCTGGACTATCAAGGGTTAATTTTTTTGATGGAGTGTCGACCCTGTAACAGCCGTCTTATATAGAATTTACAGCAGTTGTGACACTTAGACCGTCCAGAGAGTGCACAAGTCTGCACCTCAGATGTCAGGCGTAGAAGTCCAGTAATCCTCAGCATCTCCTAAGACAATAACAGGGCTCCGCAGTCCCAAACCTGCCACCTGCTCAGTGACCCGTCCTATAGACAGTGACTCCTACCGGTCACACCATGTCCAGG